>NC_092280.1:10076300-10266300 GCF_036320965.1 Panulirus ornatus
CCTGGAAGAGGTATTCCCTGTCGTTGAATTTTCAGGGGATATGCATTCGACCTGGCCTGGATAAAGTATGCCCTATGGTTAATATTCTAGGAGACTTACCCTCATTCCAGCCCGGAAGATGTATGCCCAGTCGTTGGTATTCAAGGAGACATAGCCACAATCCACCCTGGAAAAGGTTTGTTGATATTCCAGGTGACATACCCTTAATTCAGCCTAGATGAGGTATGTCCTGTCGTTGATATTCCAGAAGAAATACCCTCGATCCAACCTGGAAGAAGAATGTCCTATCGCTGATATTCCAGAGGACGTACCCTCGGTCTACCCTGGAAGAAGATGTCGTTGATATTCCGGAAGACATATCTTCTACCCAGCCAGCAAGACGTATGGCCTGTCATCGATATTCATGGAAACATATCCTCAAGCAAGCCTGGAAAAAAGTATGCTCTATCATTAATATTCCAGGAAACATATCCTCGAGCAAGCCTGGAAGAGGTACGTCCTGTTGCTAATATTCCAGGACATATACCTTCGTTAAGGCTTAGTTACGACAGCCGCCCACCAGGTGCGTCGCCTCACACTGCGTCTGCGTCAAGGGTGTTGGCTGACACATGGGCCAGGCAGATGGTGCGCCCGTGAGATGACTGCTGACCAAACATGTGTAGTTTGATGAACTCTGATAAGTAGTGAGTCAAGGTAATGCAGTGGTTTGTGAAATCCCAGTAATGTACATCTATTATGATTACGTGGGAACACACACACGTAAGTGCCTAAGTGTATAGTCTGTACGTGCGAGTACAGACAGATCATCAGTAATCAACAAACTTTATATCAAGTTCCAGTCTTGCGTTGTTGTGAAGATTATTATCCTATTCACGCAGTCTTTTTGTTTACTGTCATATTTTGTTAGTATATAATACAACAAACCATCGAATTATATATACATATATATATATATATATATATATATATATATATATATATATATATATATATATATATATATATATATATATATATAAAGGCAAATCCTAAGAGCACGAAGATACATCAGGAGGGAACCAGACTCCAGCCAGCTATAACCAGCTTAGACACATCCTGCGGCCCGGGTGGTGGAACACTGTCCACCACAGCTGAGCTGAGCTCACTGGTCCTCACTAGCGACAACCGGCATTGTAAACAGGTGATATATACCCTGAGTCGTCTAGAAGTGTTCAACACTACACGTCGCCCTCGTTAAAGTAGCGAAGATCTCATCAGATACAACTGGAATCTCGTACCTATCGTCTTGCTGCCTTAATACCCTTCGTCAGTCGGCTCAGTCAATTAGCAGAACAGCAGTATATCAATCTCTCGGACGCATCAACGATTTATTTCTCTCTCTCTTATTTCATGTGTCGCGGGAAGGCATCCGTGAATGTAGGCTTTATATCCTCTCTAACAAGAGATCACAACAAGCCAAAGAACGCGAGGGAAGCGGGTTTTTAATAGACCATCTCAGCTGTCCAGCTGCTCACCCAGTGTAAACACGCCTGGCAGGTACAAGAAGCTGTCGTGATGTATATGGAACAGAGGTTAGGGACAGAGGGAGTCTGGGAGGGACGGTGGAGGACGATACGTGGAAGAGCGAGAGTGGAATGGATGCAGGAAAGATAGAAAAGAAGATGAGGTGGAGAACGTAGAAAGGAGATAATGTGGAGAGTGTAGACCACAGGTGTATATCAAGGAGTACCGAAAAAAGAGTCGGGTGGAGATCAGTAAGATATAGCAGGTCAGAGGGACGAGTCTAAGCGTTGGTCTGAGGGTAAGGCTTTGAGGGTGAGAATGGGTATAAGTTGAGTCTGAGAGTAAGTCTTAAGACCTAGGGAAGGTGTAAGTTTGACGGTAAGTCTTTAAAGCTTATGACAGATCGAGTAAGACCAGTCTAAGGGTAAGTCTTTAATTATTAGGTGTGAGTATCGTAAGTTTAGGGATATCTTTCAGTCATAGGTATAAGGAAGCATGAGGATAAGTATTTTCAATCGTGATGAAAGTGAGGAGAAATTGCGCAGTAAAGTCACGAAGAAAGGTTCCATTACACGACTGAAAAGTCGATCTACTGGAAAGTGTCTCTAACGTGCTGGAACCTGGCTGCCCTCTGGCTCTCAGGTGCTGGAGTCTGGCTGCTGTCTGGCTCCCAGGCTCTGGGATGCCGTGGTCTGGCTGCTCTCTGAGTGTGAGGTGCTGGAGCCTGGCTGCCATCTGACTGTAATCTGCTGGAACCTGGATGTCATCTGGCTATGAGGTACCGGAACCTGGCATCCATATGACCATGAGGTACTGGAACTTAGCTGCCCTCTGGCTATGAGGTGTTTGAGGCTGGCTTCCCTCTGACTCGGAGGAGATAGAGTCTGCCTGTCCCCTGGCTCTGAGGAGATGGAGCCTTGCTGCCCTCTGGTTCTCAGATTCCAAACTACGAGATCTCAGCTTCTTTTGTTTACCCACGGACGTTGCAATTTTGCTCAAGCATAACTCAAACATGAGACACGGGCAAGTATGATGTAACAGCAATTTTAAGTCAGTTACCCATAATTTGATCAGTGGAGTGATAAGACTCAACATTATGCCTACGATGTTATTGTAGTGTTTCCAGTTTTACTTCAAGGAAATACAATTTCATATCGTGTCTCAAACATACTGACAGTGAGACAAAGTGTATTAATCAACGGGTATTTTGCTTCACACGTCCAGAATCTGGCACATTAAGAGAATACACTGCTTTCTAGTTACCACACTCACATACCAACAGGTATTGACAATACCGGCTCAAAATCGAGACCACAGATCTGCTCGGTGCACTGCATTATAAACTTCCAGAGTAACAGAGACACTGTATCAGAGACAAAGGTTGAAGGAATAACAAGTAACGTCTCGTATATTGACAATCTCTCACACCCAGATTGTAGGCGACGCAGTTCGGTATTGCCGACTTGACTTAGATTTTATTTTCACTCGAAGTTTCCACACAGTGTCGTCCTGCTTCACTTAACAAAGTGACGTGATACAGGGTTTTTTTCTATCCAGTTGACGGTACAAGTCTTAACAAGGTAACGACGTGGTTTGACCGTCAAGTGCCAACAACCTCTCTGGTTATGTGTATGACTTGTTGCTTCAGTTTATCTTCGCCAGATGTGTTCAACCTGAACTAAGACTTGAAAGATGAACTTAAACATGTAAGTAGACTTTGAAGTCTTAACTTGGAATGACATACCAGCTCGGTACATAACAAATCTTCTCTGTCCTTACATCTCAATACCCAGTGTTTCCACATAGGCTAAGAATTCTTAAGCCGTGGATGTATTGCTTGAGTTGAAACACTGTTCCTAAATCATAGTTTCCAACATTTAAAAGTGTTCTGAAGAGCTGAGGGGCCAGGTTTGCCCGAGCGGAGGCAGCTGCGCAGTCCTGATCAGGGGCGGGCGTGTCGGGGAGGCAGTGTGGTGTGTGATTGAGGCCCTGAGGGAGAGGTGCCTCATCGTCAGGAAAGGCGTGGTAAGGGTTGTCTGCACTGGTCTAGGCTTCTAATGGCATTAGATTGTTATCAGTCATGCTTCATGACTGCAATATGTGCAGTTACACTACTTCCCTGTGTTGACATCCCTCAGGATCCTGAAGAAGGGTGGGTTTTAATCTTTTGAGTCCAGAGGGTGTATTGTGGACTCCTGGCCAAGATATTCCAGCGATTATGGTACTACACTATTACTTTCTGATGATATTTTCTTTTCCGCTCTAAAGGAAGTTGTTGTGTTTTAGAGTTTTGTTTCATCATACTATATTCCTCGCAGATAATATCAAGTTTAACTGTAGATATACCATAGTATCTACAAGTCACTGTACTGTTTACACTGATACAGTCGGAGGTGAGTCTACGTCATACAAACACCTCATCCATGAACCTTGAGAGGACAGATTGAACAAGGCTCCTGCAGATCCCTAGTCGTCGGTGGGTGTCGTGGTGCCGTGCCTTGTTCTCAAGAACTTGGCAGGTACGTTTCCTCACCCGATGCTGACCTCCGACTCATGATATTGGTCTAGTGATGTCACATCTCTTGGTGCGTCAGTGCCAGTACTTCCACTATGAGGGTGAGGAGCCAGGCGCTTGCTATCTTGCTGGTTTGGCTGGTACATCACTGTTGGAGCCGTCTCATGATGTCAGGAGGAAAATAGTCATGACGCGGATGGATGGCGTAAGGATTGCCACTTTCTACTTTTCACGTGTTTCTTTATGTTCCAGTCTTCCGTCAACCTCTGGAAGTTCTTCTTCCGGGCCATTTGCACGCAGCCGTCCTTACAGAGACGTCCTGATCCTCCCACCTATTCCTCGACTGGTGGGATGATCTTGGAGACCCCTGGAGTTACCATGTTCCAGCTCCGTGTCGTCCCTGCCCCCACAGATGACAATGACAGTCTTCATCCGTTAACACATGCATTGGCTGTTTCTCAGTCGTAGGCGTCGAAGGCGAGGTACTCAAGCGTAGAGCCGAGCGGAGCCTCGTTGTTGACTGGAGTCAGTCTGTCTGTACGTGCCGGCACGTAGCAGTGGACATGTCTCTCGTGCATGCTTCGTCTCGTGGTGAGAGGATGGCATGGCAGCTGCAGATTCTGTGTTGGCTGTACCACTGTGCTATTCTCGGTCCCCTGCTTGTGCGCTAGCAGTGTCGGTCGCCTCCGTCTGCTATCCCGTGATCCACGTAGGTCGACTGAATCCCATCTGACTGGCAATGGTTATTACAGGCTTTCGCCAGTCCCCCATCTACAGTCCGACCACACCTGGCCCACCCAGCAGTGATTTGTGGCTAGTCATCTTGTGTCTGGTTTCCATTGGATATCACACAGTTATAAGTACAAAAGTTTTGATAGAAAATACAACAATGCTACAGATGTATTATATGACTGAATCCATTTCCCAGAACGATACATCTATTTATCATAGCGCTGTATTAATGGCTTTCTGATGCTGTACTTCACAATTCATAAACACGTCCTACTAATACATGCGCTAGTTAATGAGGCGCAAATAATATTAGTCAAGGACCTCAAGCGAAATACTTATCAGATATATTTATCAACGTATCTTTGATAATGCTTTTAACTACTGTGATCACATTATCATTCAGTATGTTGGTGATCCTGTTGATGAAAAAAAATTCGTCTCATTCGAGGTATAACGTTTGCCCACGAGTTTGTATCATTACTATGAGTGAAACCAGACGACTCAAGTCTTAAGTAGCTCATTAGGTCAGATTCTGCACTTATCGATATCAAATTCAATTTTCCACCGAGGAGCTCAGTCCATTAGTTTGACTTTGTCAATTTGAGGCTATCGACGAGGAAGTTCTGTAGACGTTCACGTTCATTTGTAGATCTATTTCCCAGCTTTTATCCCCAGTGAATTTTGATATCTTGCAATGCATCACGTTATCAACATTATTGATTTATATGAGAAAGAGAACCGGTCCCAAGACTGATCCTTGTGGCACTCCACTTGCTACGCCTAAGCGTTGTGAGGCCTGACCATTAATCAGTACTCATTTTTTACAGTCATTCAACCAATTTCCTATCCACTAAGTACTACCTCATTAGTGCCGTGTGACTTAATTTTTGCCAGTAACCTTTTGGTGCGGACCATATCGAGTGCGTTTTGAAGATTTAAACAGAAAACATCAACTGCTTTTCCTTCACCATATATGAGGATTATATCGTAAAAGAAATTGATTAGATTTATTTGTCAGACATGAGCGATATCGTCGAAAACCATGCAGATATTCTTTAAAGTGGTGGTCGTGTAAATGGTTTACAATTCGATCTCGATTGATAGTTTTCATAAGTTTTCCATCAACACACATTAAACTAAATAGACGATGATTTCCTGGCTGTGACTTATTACCTGTTTTGAATACCGATGTTACATTGGTATACTTCCTTTTATCTGTAACTTTTCCCGTTGCAAGTGACTTTTGAATTGAAAAGGTCCGCCAAGGGCTTAACCATATCAGTTTTCGCTTCTTTCATTGTTCTCGGATAAAATCTATCAGGGTCTGCCGTCCTATTTATTTTGATACCGTTTATTGCTGAAAGTATGTCTTCGGTTTTTATGTTGATTATTTGAAGAAAGTTCACCATTTTTTCATCATTGGATTCGGAGCACGGGTTGTGTTTTCAGTCGTAAATAGAAATGCAGAAAAATCATTTGAGAGTTTTTGCCTTGGCTTCGCTGTCTTAAATCAAGTTACCGTTTTCCGAATTAATGGATCTGTTGACTAGGTGATAACTCTTCCTTCTAACGTAACTGTAAAATTCCTGAGGTTTTCTATTGCTATTTTTAGCAATGTTCGCTTCATAATGACGTTTATTTTGTCGTATAACTCCTTCAGTTTCTCTACGCAAATTTGTATAACTTTATCACGGTAGTTGTTGGTCTATCTGAGTTTCTTATGAACTAATTTCTTAGACAACAAGCACTTTTTTTAATTTCTTAGTTCTATCAGCTTGGCTTCGTTTTAGAAATAGACCGCCTATTTCACCTTGCACATATGGTCCCTCTTCTGCTTTGAAGGTTTTATTGAGGCTTTTCCAAGGTACGCACGTTCATGCTGTTTTCACACACCAAAGCATCCCATGTTTGCCTGTCAGGATCAATGCAAAGATCAATAAAACTTGTATGTTTAAAATCATTTTTTTCCACTGTCAAGTTGACCAATTAAAATCATTTTTTCCACAGTCAAGTTGACCAACATTACATGCCGTGTTGAAAGTGACCCAAATGAAATTCGTCGGTGATCATTTGTGCCAAACTTTTCACCAACTTCAACATAGTAACGAGATAATCATTTGTAGTCAGAGCTAAATCTAATATATAATAGGTTTCTTGACTGATTAGATTAGGGCACTATCAAGCAAACCTAGGTACAGTCCTTGTCCGCAACTAACAGACACCAGTTGGATATAACCTCCTGCTATGATAGAAATCCTGCTAACTGATCACAAGATCTTTCGTCTACCTCTGTGTCTGTGCGGAGTGCCTATAAACCATTCCTTCTGTTATATTCTTAACAAAGTCTATCTTTAATTTCCATAAAAATAGGGTCGACATTCTTAACAGCTACGTCATGTATTACTGCGGGATTTCAATAAGCTTTAACAAAGAGGAAAGTGCCACCGCTTCTTTGTTTACCCATCCCTAAACAGATCGTACCCTGGAATTGAGTAGCAAGCGATCTCTGTTGTTGACCTCTAACCAAGAATTGGAAACAGCAGTCATAATCTTCTTCTGACGCTTTAGCCACTAATTCTTTCGAAGCTTACTGACTGAGAGAGGTTGGCCCTGCTCCACACGGGCATCGATTTCTGACCAGAACACACGTGTAGATTCACTGAGGAGCCTACCAAAACGCGCAGCTCCCGCTTCATTCACATGTAGTCCGTCCTTCATGAACATGACAGATCGCATGTAGATATGCTGTCACCAGTCGAGCCCTCCTGAAAACAGAGTTTCAATAGCTAATCATTGACACTGAACACCATACTAATGAAAGCGTTCCCAGTGTCGAATCCCGGACACGTTGAATAATCCGGCGATGTTTCTCCAACAGTTCCACCTATCCTTCCTTCAGTACATTGTAAGTACATACGTGACAAAGTGTATTATCGTTAATGCCACCACAGACATCCTTTTCAGTGTCGTCAACATCATCTACCCTGAAACTTGGAAAACAAAATCGCTTACCTTGTGAAGGATTTCTGGTGCAGGTTACCTTCCATCTCCCCTCCAGCGACAGAGTCGCTGAAGAGCCTTGCTTCGTGCTCGTTGTCCAACACATTTCCCAAAGCCTAAAACCGAGTTTTTCTTAATTATTGGCATCAAAGGTGAACATTTATGGGGTTTTGCATCTCGTCCCATTACCTGGAAGGGTTGGCTTTTCTGGATGAGAGAAGAATTGACATGGAGCTTCCCAACGTCCAAATGCTCTGCTTCGTTACGGTGATGGCTCGCTCCCTGATCCTCTCACCAAGCTGGATTCAACGATGTCTTGAAGGACATGTACCCTGTGTGTTAGGATAGCAGCTCTAGGCAGCTTTTCCTCCAGGGTCAGGCTATCCACAAGGAACCTGCAACTCAAAGGCGTCGAAAGATTATTGCCAAACTGAACACTGCACACAGAACACTGCTGATCTGTTGGCATGAGTCAACAGAAATGTTAGAAAACCGATAATAAGTCATAGTAAAAGACCTGAAATATGGTCACCGAACCTGAGGCCTTATGAACACTGACCAGGTTCCTGAAGCTTTAGGACCCGTGTTACCTCTACAGTGCCGTGTTTCCTCGTCTCAGGTGACCCGAACGTCTATATCTCCCTCTTTTTTTTTTTTCTTTTCTTTCACGTCACAATATATCGCGCTTTTCAGAACATCAGTATCAAAGAAGTTGATGACAAAAGAAAATCTAGAAAAAGAACAATACTTCAGTCTCAAAAGATGAAGTGATAACAGGTTGAAAAAAGACAAAACAGAAAATACATTACCTTGTACGAGAGTTCCACGTTCCCCACTTTTTACTCTGGCATGAAGACCGTGCCATTACTCACACCTCATTTACACCTGGTTCATTTTTACCGCATAAATTTGCAGTACTTTTCAACACTATAGTATGACACGCTAAGATAAACTTTTAAAACACACAAAGTATATATATATATATATATATATATATATATATATATATATATATATATATATATATATATATATATATATATATATATTTTTTTTTTTTTTTTTTTTTTTTCTTTTTTTCTTTGTCGCTGTCTCCCGCGTTTGCGAGGTAGCGCGAGGAAACAGACGAAAGAAATGGCCCAACCCCCCCATACACACGTACATACAAGACGTCCACACACGCAAATATACATACCTACACAGCTTTCCATGGTTTACCCCAGACGCTTCACATGCCCTGATTCAATCCACTGACAGCACGTCAACCCCTGTATACCACATCGCTCCAATTCACTCTATTCCTTGCCCTCCTTTCACCCTCCTGCATGTTCAGGCCCCGATCACACAAAATCTTTTTCACTCCATCTTTCCACCTCCAATTTGGTCTCCCTCTTCGCCTCGTTCCCTCCACCTCCGACACATATATCCTCTTGGTCAATCTTTCCTCACTCATTCTCTCCATGTGCCCAAACCATTTCAAAACACCCTCCTCTGCTCTCTCAACCACGCTCTTTTTATTTCCGCACATCTCTCTTACCCTTACGTTACTTACTCGATCAAACCACCTCACACCACACATTGTCCTCAAACATCTCATTTCCAGCACATCCATCCTCCTGCGCACAACTCTATCCATAGCCCACGCCTCGCAACCATACAACATTGTTGGAACCACTATTCCTTCAAACATACCCATTTTTGCTTTCCGAGATAATGTTCTCGACTTCCACACATTCTTCAAGGCTCCCAGGATTTCCGCCCCCTCCCCCACCCTATGATCCACTTCCGCTTCCATGGTTCCATCCGCTGCCAGATCCACTCCCAGATATCTAAAACACTTTACTTCCTCCAGTTTTTCTCCATTCAAACTTACCTCCCAATTGACTTAACCCTCAACCCTGCTGTGCCTAATAACCTTGCTCTTATTCACATTTACCCTTAACTTTCTTCTTTCACACACTTTACCAAACTCAGTCACCAGCTTCTGCAGTTTCTCACATGAATCAGCCACCAGCGCTGTATCATCAGCGAACAACAACTGACTCACTTCCCAAGCTCTCTCATCCCCAACAGACTTCATACTTGCCCCTCTTTCCAAGACTCTTCCATTTACCTCCCTAACAACCCCATCCATAAACAAATTAAACAACCATGGAGACATCACACACCCCTGCCGCAAACCTACATTCACTGAGAACCAATCACTTTCCTCTCTTCCTACACGTACACATGCCTTACATCCTCGATAAAAACTTTTCACTGCTTCTAACAACTTGCCTCCCACACCATATATTCTTAATACCTTCCACAGAGCATCTCTATCAACACTATCATATGCCTTCTCCAGATCCATAAATGCTACATACAAATCCATTTGCTTTTCTAAGTATTTCTCACATACATTCTTCAAAGCAAACACCTGATCCACACATCCTCTACCACTTCTGAAACCACACTGCTCTTCCCCAATCTGATGCTCTGTACATGTCTTCACCCTCTCAATCAATACCCTCCCATATAATTTACCAGGAATACTCAACAAACTTATAACTCTGTAATTTGAGCACTCACTCTTATCCCCTTTGCCTTTGTACAATGGCACTATGCACGCATTCCGCCAATCCTCAGGCACCTCACCATGAGTCATACATACATTAAATAACCTTACCAACCAGTCAATAATACAGTCACCCCCTTTTTTAATAAATTCCACTGCAATACCATCCAAACCTGCTGCCTTGCCGGCTTTCATCTTCCGCAAAGCTTTTACTACCTCTTCTCTGTTTACCAAATCATTTTCCCTAACCCTCTCACTTTGCACACCACCTCGACCCAAACACCCTATATCTGCCACTCTATCATCAAACACATTCAACAATGTATATATATATATATATATATATATATATATATATATATATATATATATATATATATATATATATATATATATTTCTCACATACATTTTTCAAAGCAAGCACCTAATCCACACATTCTCTACCACTTCTGAAACCACACTGCTCTTCCCCAATCTGATGCTCTGTGCATGCCTTAACCCTCTCAGTCAATACCCTCCCATATAATTTCCCAGGAAACTCAACAAACATATACCTCTGTAATCTGAGCGCTCACCCTTATCCTCTTTGCCTTTGTGCAATGGCACTGTGCAAGCATTCCTCCAGTCCTCAGGCACCTCACCATGAGTCATACATACATTAAATAACCTTACCAACCACTCAACAATACAGTCACCCCCTTTTTTTGATAAATTCTACTGCAATACCATCCAAACCCGCTGCCTTGCCTGCTTTCATCTTCCGCAAAGCTTTTACTGTCTCTTCTCTGTTTACCAAATCATTCTCTCTAACCCTCTCACTTTGCACACCACCTCGACCAAAACACCCTATATCTGCCACTCTATCATCAAACACATTCAACAAACCTTCAAAATACTCACTCCATCTCCTTCTCACATCACCACTACTTGTTATCACCTCCCCATTAGCCCCCTCACTGATGTTCCCATTTGTTCCCTTGTCTTACGCACTTTATTTACCTCCTTCGAAAACATCTTTTTATTCTCCCTAAAATTTAATGATGCTCTCTCACCCCAACTCTCATTTGCCTTCTTTTTCGCCTCTTGCACCTTTCTCTTGACCTCCTGCCCCTTTCTTTTATACATCTCCCATTCATTTGCATTATTTCCCTGCAAAAATCGTCCAAATGCCTCTCTCTTCTCTTTCACTAATAATCTTACTTTTTCATCCCACCACTGACTACCCTTTCTAATGTGCCCACCTCCCACGCTTCTCATGCCACAAGCATCTTTTGCGCAAGCCATCACTGCTTCCTTGAATACATATATATATATATATATATATATATATATATATATATATATATATATATATATATATATATATATATATATATATATCCCTGGGGATAGGGGAGAAAGAATACTTCCCACGTATTCCCTGCGTGTCGTAGAAGGCGACTAAAAGGGAAGGGAGCGGGGTGCTGGAAATCCTCCCCTCTCAGTTTTTTTTTTAATTTTCCAAAAGAGGGAACAGAGAAGGGGGCGGGTGAGGATATTCATGAGGTGAGGATGTTCATGAGGTGCATAAGAGGAGAAAATATACAACACATGTGATCAACGTACTTTAAAGAATAGATCTAATAATTATCTGATGAGTATTGGGTATAGAAAAAGAATAAAGGTATTAGTAATGAAGATCCGGTATGTCTGATTGGAAAACCATTGATCCATCAGAGCATTTTGTATGATAAGATGACAAGGAAGAGAATCAAAGTCTTTGCGGAATATGTTTCAGACAAGCATCATTTAGAAAATGGAAAAGGATAGCAAATATTGCATCACTCTCTCTCTCTCTCTCTCTCTCTCTCTCTCTCTCTCTCTCTCTCTCTCTCTCTCTCTCTCTCTCTCTCCCCTGATGAATTGGATGCTTAGCAGGCCAGGGAAGTTTGCAGGTGTTATTCTCCGCCCAGCGCCACCTCCTGCCACAAGCATGGCTAAATAACTCGACGTCCGAATACATAGAAACACCAGCTGGGAGCCACGTACTCCATAATGTGGCTCTGCGGAGGCTATTATAGACCCTGGTCCGTGTGACATTGGAGCCACACTTCACTGCTGCACTAAACGGATGTTTATCCCTAAAGAGTTAACATTCAGTGCGATCGGTAACCTTGGAATGGGCATATATTGTGCATATCAGGTCCTCTGTTTACTCTGACATGAAGACCGTGTCATTACTCGCGCCTCATTCACACCTGGTTCTCCTCTCCTTACCTAATGGTTAAGCCTCGTCATAGGTACTCGTAGAGAGATAGGTGCTCCCATACTTCCACCAGTCATCTTATAAATAGCTGGTCCTAGGTAACAACACAACGCTTACCGAAAGGATTCTTGGGGTTATGTATATATACACATATATATATATATATATATATATATATATATATATATATATATATATATATATATGTATATATATATATATATATATATATATATATATATATATATATATATATATATATATATATACACATATATATATATATATATATATATATATATATTTTTCTTTTCTTTCTTTCTTTCATACTATTCGCCATTTCCCGCATTAGCGAGGTAGCATTAAGAACAGAGGACTGGGCCTTTGAGGGAATATCCTCACCTGGCCCCCTTCTCTGTTCCTTCTTTTGGAAAATTAAAAAAAAAAAAATGAGAGGGGAGGATTTCCAGCCACCCGCTCCCTTCCCTTTTAGTCGCCTTCTACGACACGCAGGGAATACATGGGAAGTATTCTTTCTCCCCTATCCCCAGGGATATATATATATATATATATATATATATATATATATATATATATATATATATATATATATATATATATATATATATATATATATATATATATATGTATAAACATATATATATATATATATATATATATATATATATATATATATATATATATATATATATATATATATATATATATATTGTTGGAAAAGATCACAATTTTGCGTGTGATCAAGTATATTCCTGTGAGTCCACGGGGAAATGAAACACGATAAGTTCCCAAGTGCACTTTCGTGTAATAATCACATCGTCAGAGAAGACACAAGAGAGAAATATAACAGTCAGTTGATATACAACGAAGAGACGTAGCTAGGACGCCATTTGGTAAACATGCGATTGTCCAAGACAGACAACGAGCGTGTCATAAACTTCTTGTCCACATGATAAATTTATGATACGCTATATATTTCAATGTTTTTTATACATATACATACACAGACATATACATATATACACATATACATATTCATACTTGCTGCCTTCTTCCACTCACGTCGCCACCCCACCACACATGAAACGCCATCCCTCTCCCCGCGCCCGCGCGAGGTAGCGTTAGGAAAAGACAACAAAGGCCACATTCGTTCACACTCAGTCTCTAGCTGTCATGTGTAATGCACCAAAACCACAGCTCCCCTTCCGCATCCAGGCCCCACAAAACTTTACATGGTTTACCCGAGACGCTTCACATGCCCTGGTTCAATCCACTGATAGCACGTCTACCCCGGTATACCACATCGTTCCAATTCACTCTATTCCTTGCAAGCCGTTCACCCTCCTCTATGTTTAGGCCCCGGTCGCTCAAAATCTTTTTCATTCCATTCTTCCACTTCCAATATGGTCTCTCACTTCTCGTTCCCTCTACCTTTGACACATGTATCATCTTTGTCAATCTTTCCTCACTCATTCTCGCAAGAGTTTTGGCGAGAGGAGCGAGTATGCAATATGCTGGGGATGAGAAGGTCTGAGAAGTGAATCAGTTGTTGTTAACTGATGATACAGCTCTAGTGGCTGATTCGAGTAAGAAACTAAGGAAGTTGGTGACTGAGTTAGGAAAAGTGTGTGAAAGGAGGAAGTTGAGATTAAATGTAAATAAAGACAAGGTTATCAGATTTAGCAGGGTTGAGGGACAGGTTAGTTGAGGTGTGAGTTTGAATGGAGAAAATTGGAGGATGTGAAGTGTTTTTAGATACCTGGGAGTGGACATGGTAGTGAATGGAATCATGGAAGCGAAAGTGAATTATAGGGTAGGTAGGATGGCGAAGACGCTGTGAGCGCTGAAGAATGTCTGGAAAGAGAGATGATTATCTGAGAGAGTAAAAACGGATACATTTGAAAGTGTAGTAGTATCAACAATGTCATATGGATGCGATGCACGAACAATGGACAAGGCAGTGTGGAAGAGGACGGATGTGTTGGAAATTGAATGTTTGAGGACAATATGCAGTGTGAGATGGTTCGATCGAATAACTAATGAAAGGGTGTGGTTGAGAGGGCAGAAGAGGGTGTGTTGAAATGCTTTGGACATATGAACAGAATGAGTGAGGAAAGATTGACAAAGAGAAAGAGGATGTATGTGTCAGTGGTGGAGAGAACAAGAAGAACGGGGAGACCAAAATGGAGATGGAAAAAAGAGGGTGAAAGGCGATCACGGGATAGACTGAATTGGAACGATGTAGTATGCAGGGGTCGACGTGCCTTCAATGGAATGAACGTGTGAAGTGGTCTGGATAAACCAGGAACAGTCTGTAAGGCTTGATTGTGAATGAGGAACTGTGGTTTCGGCTCGTTGCACACGACAGCTAAGGAATGGATATGAGGCGAATGTTGCCTTTCTTCGCCCGTTCCTAACGCTACCTCGCTAACGCAGGAGATGACGATGAAGCATGAAAAACTATATCACATCAAGACCAAATTTTTGGGAGAGTACTGGAGTTACCCAAGACCTTTCCAAAGGCTCCTTCAACACAAAGCAGCGGTACTTCTTGTAACAGGGAAATATAGACTCCTTTGGAGTGAGAAGTTTCTTAACGAAACTTTACTCCTAGTGATACAGCTTCGCCAAGGGTGACTTTAAATTCGAAGTGTAACCTTGAGCAGGAGGACTCAAGCAACATATATATATATATATATATATATATATATATATATATATATATATATATATATATATTTTTTTTTTTTTTTTGCCGCTGTCTCCCGCGTTTCCGAGGTAGCGCAAGGAAACAGACGAAAGAAATGGCCCAACCCACCCCCATACACATGTATATACATACGTCCACACACGCAAATATACATACCTACACAGCTTTCCATGGTTTACCCCAGACGCTTCACATGCCTTGATTCAATCCACTGACAGCACATCAACCCCGGTATACCACATCGTTCCAATTCACTCTATTCCTTGCCCTCCATTCACCCTCCTGCATGTTCAGGCCCCGATCACACAAAATCTTTTTCACTCCATCTTTCCACCTCCAATTTGGTCTCCCTCTTCTCCTCGTTCCCTCCACCTACGACACATATATCCTCTTGGTCAATCTTTCCTCACTCATTCTCTCCATGTGCCCAAACCATTTCAAAACACCCTCTTCTGTTCTCTCAACCACGCTCTTTTTATTTCCACACATCTCTCTTACCCTTACGTTACTTACTCGATCAAACCACCTCACACCACACATTGTCCTCAAACATCTCATTTCCAGCACATCCATCCTCCTGCGCACAACTCTGTCCATAGCCCACGCCTCGCAACCAACATTGTTGGAACCACTATTCCTTCAAACATACCCATTTTTGCTTTCCGAGATAATGTTCTCGACTTCCACACATTCTTCAAGGCTCCCAGAATTTTCGCCCCCTCCCCCACCCTATGATCCACT
Source organism: Panulirus ornatus (assembly GCF_036320965.1). NCBI lineage: Eukaryota > Metazoa > Arthropoda > Malacostraca > Decapoda > Palinuridae > Panulirus > Panulirus ornatus. Next base: position 10,092,326 of record NC_092280.1, read on the forward strand.
TCCGCTTCCATGGTTCCATTCGCTGCCAGATCCACTCCCAGATATCTAAAACACTTGTTAGAAGCAGTGAAAAGTTTTTATCGAGGACGTAAGGCATGTGTACGTGTAGGAAGAGAGGAAAGCGATTGGTTCTCAGTGAATGTAGGTTTGCGGCAGGGGTGTGTGATGTCTCCATGGTTGTTTAATTTGTTTATGGATGGGGTTGTTAGGGAGGTGAATGCAAGAGTTTTGGAGAGAGGGGCAAGTATGAAGTCTGTTGGGGATGAGAGAGCTAGGGAAGTGAGTCAGTTGTTGTTCGCTGATGATACAGCGCTGGTGGCTGATTCATGTGAGAAACTGCAGAAGCTGGTGACTGAGTTTGGTAAAGTGTGTGAAAGAAGAAAGTTAAGAGTAAATGTGAATAAGAGCAAGGTTATTAGGTACAGTAGGGTTGAGGGTCAAGTCAATTGGGAGGTGAGTTTGAATGGACAAAATATATATATATATATATATATATATATATATATATATATATATATATATATATATATATATATATATATATATATATACATATATATATATATATTTTTCTTTTTTCATACTATTCGCCATTTCCCGAGTTTGCGAGGTAGCGTTAAGAACAGAGGATTGGGCCTCAGAGGGAAAATCCCCACCTGGCCCCCCCTCTCCGTTCCTTCCTTTGGAAAATGAAAAAAAAAAAACGAGAGGGGAGGATTTCCAGCCACCCGCTCCCTCCCCTTTTAGTCGCCTTCTACGACACGCAGGGAATACGTAGGAAGTATTCTTTCTCCCCTATCCCCAGGAATGATATATATATATATATATATATATATATATATATATATATATATATATATATATATATATATATGTATATATGTATATATATATATATATATATATATATATATATATATATATATATATATATATATATATATATATGTACAAAGGCAAAGGGGATAAGAGTGAGTGCTCAAATTACAGAGGTATAAGTTTGTTGAGTATTCCTGGCAAATTATATGGGAGGGTATTGATTGAGAGGGTGAAGGCATGTACAGAGCATCAGATTGGGGAAGAGCAGTGTGGTTTCAGAAGTGGTAGAGGATGTGTGGATCAGGTGTTTGCTTTGAAGAATGTATGTGAGAAATACTTAGAAAAGCAAATGGATTTGTATGTAGCATTTATGGATCTGGAGAAGGCATATGATAGAGTTGATAGAGATGCTCTGTGGAAGGTATTAAGAATATATGATGTGGGAGGCAAGTTGTTAGAAGCAGTGAAAAGTTTTTATCGAGGATGTAAGGCATGTGTACGTGTAGGAAGAGAGGAAAGTGATTGGTTCTCAGTAAATGTAGGTTTGCGGCAGGGGTGTGTGATGTCTCCATGGTTGTTTAATTTGTTTATGGATGGGGTTGTTAGGGAGGTGAATGCAAGAGTTTTGGAAAGAGGGGCAAGTATGAAGTCTGTTGGGGATGAGAGAGCTTAGGAAGTGAGTCAGTTGTTGTTCGCTGATGATACAGCGCTGGTGGCTGATTCATGTGAGAAACTGCAGAAGCTGGTGACTGAGTTTGGTAAAGTGTGTGAAAGAAGAAAGTTAAGAGTAAATGTGAATAAGAGCAAGGTTATTAGGTACAGTAGGGTTGAGGGTCAATTCAATTGGGAGGTGAGTTTGAATGGAGAAAAACTGGAGGAAGTGAAGTGTTTTAGATATCTGGGAGTGGATCTGGCAGCGGATGGAACCATGGAAGCGGAAGTGGATCATAGGGTGGGGGAGGGGGCGAAAATTCTGGGAGCCTTGAAGAATGTGTGGAAGTCGAGAACATTATCTCGGAAAGCAAAAATGGGTATGTTTGAAGGAATAGTGGTTCCAACAATGTTGTATGGTTGCGAGGCGTGGACTATGGATAGAGTTGTGCGCAGGAGGATAGATGTGCTGGAAATGAGATGTTTGAGGACAATGTGTGGTGTGAGGTGGTTTGATTGAGTAAGTAACGTAAGGGTAAGAGAGATGTGTGGAAATAAAAAGAGCGTGGTTGAGAGAGCAGAAGAGGGTGTTTTGAAATGGTTTGGTCACATGGAGAGAATGAGTGAGGAAAGATTGACCAAGAGGATATATGTGTCGGAGGTGGAGGGAACGAGGAGAAGAGGGAGGCCAAATTGGAGGTGGAAAGATGGAGTGAAAAAGATTTTGTGTGATCGGGGCCTGAACATGCAGGAGGGTGAAAGGAGGGCAAAGAATAGAGTGAATTGGAGCGATGTGGTATACCGGGGTTGACGTGCTGTCAGTGGATTGAATCAAGGCATGTGTATGGGGGTGGGTTGGGCCATTTCTTTCGTCTGTTTCCTTGCGCTACCTCGCAAACGCGGGAGACAGCGACAAAGCAAAAAAGAAAAAAAACAAAAAAAATATATATATATATATATATATATATATATATATATATATATATATATATATATATATATATATATATATATATATATATGGTTTCGGTGCATTATTACATGACAGCAAGAGACTGAGTGTGAACGAATGGGGCCTTTGTTGTCTTTTCCAAGAGCTACCTCGCACACATGAGGGGGGAGGGGGTTGTTATTCCATGTATGGCGAGGTGGCGATGGGAATGAATAAAGGCAGACAGTATGAATTATGTACATGTGTATATATGTAGTTGTCTGTGTGTGCATATATATGTGTACATTGAGATGTATAGGTATGTATATTTGCGTGGGTAGACGTGTATGTATATACATGTGTATATGGGTGGGTTGGGCCATTTCTTTCGTCTGATTCCTTGCGCTACCTTGTTAACGCGGGAGACAGCGACAAAGCAAAACAATAATGATACTAAAGATAATATACATATATATATATATATATATATATATATATATATATATATATATATATATATATATATATATATATATATTTTTTTTTTTTTTTTCTTATTATACTTTGTCGCTGTCTCCCGCGTTTGCGAGGTATATATATATATATATATATATATATATATATATATATATATATATATATATATATATATATATATACATTCCCTGGGGATAGGGGAGAAAGAATACTTCCCACGTATTGCCTGCGTGTCGTAGAAGGCGACTAAAAGGGAAGGGAGCGGGGGGCTGGAAATCCTCCCCTCTCGTTTTTTTTTTTTAATTTTTCCAAAAGAAGGAACAGAGAAGAGGGCCAGGTGAGGATATTCCCTCAAAGGCCCAGTCCTCTGTTCTTAACACTACCTCGCTATCGCGGGAAATGGCAAATAGTATGAAAAAAAAAAAATATATATATATATATATATATATATATATATATATATATATATTCATATATACATATATATATACATATATATATATATATATATATATATGTATATATATATATATATATATATATATATATATATATATATATAGAGAGAGAGAGAGAGAGAGAGAGAGAGAGAGAGAGAGAGAGAGAGAGAGAAACCCCTGGGGATAGGGGAGGAAGAATACTTCCCACGTATTCCCTGCGTGTCGTAAAAGGCGACTAAAAGGGGAGGGAGCGGGGGGCTGGAAATCCTCCCCTCTGTTTTTTGTTTTTTTTTTTTAATTTTCCAAAAGAAGGAACAGAGAAGGGGGCCAGGTGAGGATATTCCCTCATAGGCCCAGTCCTCTGTTCTTAACGCTACCTTGCTAACGCGTGAAATTGCGAATAGTTTAAAAAAAGAAATATATATATATATATGTCTATATATATGTCTATATATATATATATATATATATATATATATATATAGAAGAGAGAGAGAGAGAGAGAGAGAGAGAGAGAGAGAGAGAGAGAGAGAGAGAGAGAGAGAACCTGGAGAAAGTGGCTTTAAACAACTAGGAGTGGACACAGTAGCGGACGGAACTATGGGAAGTGAGGTTAACCACAGCGTAGGTGAAAGGGAAGGAGAGGTATGTTTGATGACGCCTTTGTCCCAGAGATGCTGCACTGGTGCGATTCAAGGAACCTCATTTCAAATGAACGAGAAAGAGTGGATATGCTGGACGTTTAGTACTTGAGAGCGAAGGATAGTGTGAGTAAGGATGATAAGGAATGATAGTGGAGAAAAGAGAGTTTGGGTAATTACCTGACTTAGGACTTAGAGAGCTGAACGGGATGTTTCTGAAATGTTGTAGTCATACAGAAAGGATGAGTGAAGAGAGACTGACGAAGGCGCTACGTATGTCAGATGTGGAGGGAGCAGGAGGATGGAGATCGAAAAGGAGGAGGAAGGATGGAATCGAAGAGACTTTGAGTTATCGGGGGCTGAACATGTAGGAGGGTTAGAGGTATGCATGAGATAGAAAATCTTTAGGCAATGTGATATACAGACAACGACGTAGTGTAAATGGGATGAACTAGGGAATATGGAGTTGTCAGGGGAAACCACGGAAAGGTCTGTGGGGTTTGGTAGAGGAGGGAGGGCTATGGTGTAAGCGCAGTGTAGGTGACACCCAGAGAGTGGATGTAAGTGACGTCGTTCTTCGCATCTTCCTGGCGCTACTTCACTACACAGGAAACGGCGTACTGGTACAAAAGGAAAGAAGTAATAGAGATAGATAGATAGATAGATAGATAGATAGATAGATACATATATATAGAATAAAGACATTTTTATACAATCATTTGGAAGTCTGTTTATGTAACACATTTACGATTTTCTTTTTCTTGTATTATGAAACCAGAACAAAACATCATGACTTGTCTGGTCCTGTAATACAGTAGGGGGAAAAAATCAATATGGACAACGCCACAATGGAAACCTGGTTTTAAAACCATTATGTTTGGTTTTCCTCAACCAGATCCTTAACAAAGCTGATCTTATCTTGCCACTCGTTACAATAGGTCGGCTGATACTATCATCTGGATGATAGTTCAAGAAATAAACACGACAGTATAATAGCGGGTACCGATTAAATCGATAATTTCCACGAGGGAGTTAGTTCGTCTGGCTTTGAACCTTAGCATAAATGTAATTCACGTGAATCAGCACCACCAGCCTTTATGGGCCGTTCTGCCCCTCGAATTAGAATGAATATGACCACAAAATACATACACTGAAAACTTACAAACTTGTGGCTTAGCTTTAAACAGCTCGCTCTCGACCCGAGGCTGATACGAATGGAGTGTATCGAGCCTCGCATACTGAGCGCGAGTAATGAGACGCCCTCCTGCGAATGTTGGCGCTACCTGCCCAGTGACGCGAGGGCTGTTCTCATGGTTCAGAGACACAGGCCCTTCGCCTCTACGAGTGCGGGAAGCGTAGCACGGTTAACGCCCCAAGAGTTTTTAATTAGATAAAAGGTATTGTTGCCAGATTGAGATAAGACGCTGACGATCGCGGACCTCGCCGAATTGTGAAGATTTTTGTGGCAATAAAGGAGCCCTGGAGGAATAAGTAGAGAATAATGGGCCACTGAACCAGATACAAATTTCTGAGCTAATGAGTGGTAATTCCTAATAATCATCGCCTTCGCCTCTCGTCCAGAACTATGGAAGAACTAAGGAGGGGAAAAGAAAGCCACGGACCAATGGAGAGAGAGACAGAGAGAAATGGACAGTGAGGAAACGAGTATTAATTAGGTTTTTCTTTTTTTTTTTTCTAATTCCCAGGTCGCCTCCTCCGGCACCACATAAGTCCCGATAGTCCCGCTCCATCCGGCTAGATGCTGGTGATAAGCACCTCAGATGTTCACCTCGTCTGTTGGAGATGCCGCCTCCCTGGAAAAAAAAAAAAAAGGTTGACCCTGCGGTTAGCGAGAGCCGGCGGGCGGGCGGGCGGGCGGCCACCAGTGACATACCTACCCGGGTCTGCACAGGTAATGATGGTCTGTTTATTGCTGTGACCACAGGTAGTGGGATGCTACTGGTTCGTCTGGTGAAAGGAGAGCCTGCCAGCGAGACTGGCCGCTCGTTAGCCAACTGTCGTAGCTCAGTGAGAGGAATAACGATGGATTAGGTCTTGGATTGATTAGCCAAGCATTTTGTCCTTCATGATTAGATTCACAGAGTCTTGATCGGCTAAACAGGCAGTGGATGTAGAGAACAGAGAACACGCGAGAGCATGCGTTCTGTCATTGTTGCGTCTGATTTTTTGTGAGAACGATTTTGCTGTGGCAGAACTTGGCTGTAGAAAGCCCAAGTCTTCACGCTCCTCACTCGGGGTAGGAGCGTAACCAGCCGATGTGGGAGTCGCCCAAGGTCCTCCAGTGGTGTCAACAGTTGGCTGGCTCTTATGGTCGGTCACTACAGCAGAGGAGGCTGATGGTGCCTGGTGAGTATTCGAACTAGAGGCTTTGGAGTAGCCTCTCACACTATGGGAGGTGAGACATACAAGCATCTGGTAACTAAGTGATGTTAGCTTAGAGGGTGTTGGTGGCCGTCTGAACTAAGTTTGTTGATGTGTGTTCGAATCTAGGATTCTAAGCGGCTGTCCAGCTACACAAGAAGGATCGTGTGGATGCCATTAGTCATGAGGCTTGGATATGACAGACGAACAACGGATCGCTGTTAATGGACAACGATGTAATGGTTGGCGGCGGATCACTCAATCGATGGTGACATCGTTCACGGCTTAACAAGCGCCAAAATCCTGATAAACTCACAAGTCTTTGCATACTGCAGACCGCGTACGAAACACTCAAAGGAGAAAAATATGGATCTTTTTCTACATTCGTAAAGGATATGCAAAACCATTGTTAACGCTAATGAAAATGATAGTCAGGAAGAACTACGTACTTGGTAATTAACCTGAAAAACTCATCAGAGGTAAATAGTAGTTCTGCAATATGACGACGCTCAAAGTGGAACCTAAAGATATCAGAAAGCGCCAGTCTTCAGCAGGTGCCCAGGTACCGGACACCCGACCCCCGTCACAACACTGTCCTCTCGACCCCTCCGCCTTCAGGCATGACGAGCAGTAGAGCCACTTAGATAGTCACAGTGAATGACTCACTGAAAAAATAACCCAAGTGCCTGGTGGTGACGTTGAAGGCACCTGCAGTAGACTACTGTTGTTATTGCCCGTCTTGCTTGTAAACAGGAGAGAGAAGCCTAATGTTATGGGAGACAGACGCCTCCTCGTTTGTTGGTCGCTTTTCCCCTCCATCAAACGCTCTCGTGAAAGACCCATGGAAAAATTACGGCTGAACTTTGTCTAAGGATGCAGGATGGAAGCGCTAGACCTGCTCAGGGACTGACTTCTCTCTCTTCACTGGCGTATGTGTGTGTGTGTGTGTGTGTGTGTGTGTGTGTGTGTGTGTGTGTGTGTGTGTGTGTGTGTGTCTGTCTGTCTGTCTGTCTGTCTGTCTGTCTGTCTGTGTGCTCAGTATGGTTCCATACGGCACGTGTCTTTTATTTCGTTGGAAGTTACAGTTATGGACAAAAGACCACCTCAAAGCTGGACCTTAAATGAAATAAAGCAAACTTAATGAAAGGAAAAGTATCTATGAATTTTGGAAGTGAAAATCTTGCCTTTTAAAAGGTTCTACATCATAGTTATAAGAAGTTACATGAGAAGGTTGAGAGTTCCAAAGCTTCGAGGTGTAGGAAAAGAAACAGTTATCAAAACGGCCCACGCTTGAGCTATCAACAGCCACACAGTAGTCATTTGACGCAGCAGCTAATCGAGCATCGCGTGGTCTAGCTAGTGGTGGGGTGCACACAAGCAATCAGCTCTGGGGAACAAAAACCAAAGTAATACCTATAGAAGAGGGGAAAGTGAACCAACATTGCGGCGTGGTGCAAGTGGGTCAAGTTTGGAAGTTAGCCTGGGACAGTTTATAAGTCGGACCGCTTTTGACCCAACTCTGTCATGTAAGGATGCAGAGCTAGAACCACCCTAGATGTGAGAGCAGTACTCCACGCAAGGACCGATCAGTTGTTTGTATAAACGGAACAACTTTTCGGAAGATGAGAAATTTCGACGTCTAAACAAGACTCCCAGTTTCTTAGGGACAGACTTGGCCATATCCGTATGTGGGGTTTCCACGACAGAGTGGATGTTACAGTAACACCAAGTGTGTTCATTGAGTTAAGAGATGGAATTACAAAAACGCCAAAGGAGAGAGGAAATCTGCGAGGAATTTTCGATAGATGGGCAAAAACTGGGTCTTGGATTCATTAAAGTTAAACCAGATTTCGTCTACCCCACTGAGATATCCTGTTCAGATATACACAAGGTTGAAATACGAGGCAACGTTTGGTAGAATTCTCTCCTGTACCTCATGAATACACACACATGCACACACACACACACACACACACACACACACACACACACACACACACACGCACGGCTCACTGAGCCGATGACTTTCAACAGCCAAGTCTGCTAAATATGGAAATCTAACTCAGAAACACAGAAGGCTCAAACTACCTGCTTCTTCCTCTGGGATGGCCTGAGCACCTACTGATAAGTGTCACGGGACGTGTCTTGACCCCCTTTCCCTTACATTTGTCAGGTGAAATACATGCATATCATCACTATCACGTCAAGGGGGGAGAGGAGAACAAAAGCAGAACCAAAGACTCCCTGGGAACCCCTTTTTCTTAGCTACCATCAAAGCCGCTGTACAGAATTTATTTTGCTGCTTACAACCCATATGTATATCTAGCAGTTTGTCCTGTCACTCAACCCGACTATCATCGGTTCCTTAACACTGGACCAGTCTCGTGATAACTGATGGGCTGACTCGTGAGTTCATCCGTAGTGTCCCACACACTCCTCCCAGCTCCAGTCAACTCCTGTCTTGGTGGTGGGTATACTCCAGCCTCACCCCGTGACGTGAGGTCAGACGTGTGGTCTAAGCCAACCAGCCTCACCACGTGACGTGAGGTCAGACGTGTGGTCTATGCCAACCGAACGCCCGTGTCGCCGAGCGCAGCAGATATGACCTGTGTAGCAAGTTAACCCCCGACACGGTGCTACACGCCGCCTGAGACATTGAAGTATAAGTTGTTTTGGATAAAACCAAGTTAACATGCATAACCTTGCATGACCTGGGGAGGTCAGGTCACCCGCAACAATAGCGTACCGTCGCCTGAGAGCCTCCGGGCCGGTCATTAGCGTGTGACCCCGACTGACCCGCTACAAACCTCTCAGTCTCCACCTGGGGTCTGCTCGTACACCTGAATCCCAAACACACTGCGACCAGTCGCCTCGTACAGAGCCACTCATCCTGGTATGAATATATGGAAGATCCAGGTATTTGAGAGTAAAATACATTGAAATCATCGATTCCCAAGTCTGCTGCTGCTCAGAACACACTGGAAGATATTCTGCGCAAGAGTTCCCCTTCCTCCAATTTTGTCCTACTTTTCTTACACAGTTATTGCCTGTAGCTTCACCTCCTTTACCCAGTGTAAGATAACAGAGTTCCCTGCCAGGCTAGACCATAACACCCCGAATGAATTATAACATGGCGTGGGTAAGCACAGCGTTCGCATGCAGGGCAGGTTCAGACTTTCCCCAAATAGTGTCAGAGATTTAGGGAAGTTTACACTCTTAGTAATAGCGAAGTTGACCATCGACAAATCTCTGATCTATATGTAGTGTCCTCGATGCGAAAACTGAAAAGAAGTTTCGCCGACATATTTTTAGAGGCTTTTTGGTCAAAAATGTGAAAATATGAAATGATGACAGAGTGATAGAGTATTATTTACCCTCTGAATATGTGTGATGACCTCAAGTGGATATGACAGTACCATGGATTGGATGAAGGGAGTGCAGTTTAAGTCGACTGGATATATGACACCAGTTTCCCTCTACGTTCTGAGGAAAGAGGCAGCCATCATCTCAAGGGGAGAATGAAGAATGAAGAATTAATCCAGTCAGTATTACCGAGGTGCCACCATTACGTATAAATTTAGCTGTAATATGACGAATGATTATTATCAGCTCTTGATGATGTCTCACCTCCTCTTTCACAGTTTATACTCAAAAAAGACATTTAAGTCATGACGAATGATTCTATGCCTCTCATTCCATTTCACCACCTCGTGTACATCAGAAACTCGACCGTATGGAGGTCTAACCCCTTCCTTAACATAAGAACAATGATACCTTTACCAGAAGAAGTCCTTGCTGTGTGTTGCCAAGTGGCCGCTGATGTATGGACAGTGCTTTACAAAACGTCTTTTGTTCCACGAGTCACCAGCGAGAAAGGCAAATGTATGTACTGTCAGGACAAACTGAAGACCTGGGAAAGTATTCAGCAACGTACATGGAAAGGACTTGACCTCTTATCAGACGATATAAGATGTCAGAATCCCCACAAACTGTACAAGTGATTACGAATATGTAAATGTTACTATCATCTTGGGATACCAGTCACGACAGACCACTCAAAACCTGAAGCAGTTTACGCTAAAAAAAGAAGAAGAGAAAGACACTCTTTCGGTTCTCATTTCCCTCTCGACTGGAAGATGCCAGAGGTACTAGAAAGGTGGGGGGGTCAGCTGAAAGAGGACTCTCCAGATGTGTCAGTGTCTCACTACAGCTGAAGAAGACAAGTGTAGCAACACCTTCCCAAACAAGTCTCTGTCATAATGCCGTGAAAAAAAAGGATTTCTGAAGGTTATATATATATATATATATATATATATATATATATATATATCTTTCATACTATTCGCCATTTCCCGCATTAGTGAGGTAGCGTTTAGAACAGAGGACTGGGCCTTTGAGGGAATATCCTCACCTGGCACCCTTGTCTGTTCCTACTTTTGGAAAATTAAAAAAAAAATGAGAGGGGGGGGATTTCCAGCCCCCGGCTCCCTTCCCTTTTAGTCGCCTTCTACGACACGCAGGGAATACGTGGGAAGTATTCTTTCTCCCCTATTCCCAGGGATAATATGTATATATATATAAATATATATATATATATATATATTTATATATATATATATATATATATATATATATATATATGTATATGTATATTTATATATATATATATACTAATGAGAAAGTGATATATATATATATATATATATATATATATATATATATATATATATATATATATATATATATATATATATATGTATATTTATATATGATACAGCGCTGGTGGCTGATTCATGTGAGAAACTGCAGAAGCTGGTGACTGAGTTTGGTAAAGTGTGTGAAAGAAGAAAGTTAAGAGTAAATGTGAATAAGAGCAAGGTTATTAGGTACAGTAGGGTTGAGGGTCAAGTCAATTGGGAGGTGAGTTTGAATGGAGAAAAACTGGAGGAAGTGAAGTGTTTTAGATATCTGGGAGTGGATCTGGCAGCGGATGGAAACATGGAAGCGGAAGTGGATCATAGGGTGGGGGAGGGGGCGAAAATTCTGGGAGCCTTGAAGAATGTGTGGAAGTCGAGAACATTATCTCGGAAAGCAAAAATGGGTATGTTTGAAGGAATAGTGGTTCCAACAATGTTGTATGGTTGCGAGGCGTGGACTATGGATAGAGTTGTGCGCAGGAGGATGGATGTGCTGGAAATGAGATGTTTGAGGACAATGTGTGGTGTGAGGTGGTTTGATCGAGTAAGTAACGTAAGGGTAAGAGAGATGTGTGGAAATAAAAAGAGCGTGGTTGAGAGAGCAGAAGAGGGTGTTTTGAAATGGTTTGGTCACATGGAGAGAATGAGTGAGGAAAGATTGACCAAGAGGATATATGTGTCGGAGGTGGAGGGAACGAGGAGAAGAGGGAAACCAAATTGGAGGTGGAAAGATGGAGTGAAAAAGATTTTGTGTGATCGGGGCCTGAACATGCAGGAGGGTGAAAGGAGGGCAAGGAATAGAGTGAATTGGAGCGATGTGGTATACCGGGTTGACGTGCTGTCAGTGGATTGAATCAAGGCATGTGAAGCGTCTGGGGTAAACCATGGAAAGCTGTCTAGGTATGTATATTTGCGTGTGTGGACGTATGTATATACATGAGTATGGGGGTGGGTTGGGCCATTTCTTTCGTCTGTTTCCTTGCGCTACCTCGCAAACGCGGGAGACAGCGACAAAGCAAAAAAACAAAAAAAAAAAATATTTATATATATATATATATATATATATATATACTAATGAGAAATATATATATATATATATATATATATATATATATATATATATATATATATATATATATATATATATATAGTAATGAGAAAGTGCTGAAAGAATGTTTTCAATATGAATATCTATATCAAGTCTGTCTATGTAAACGATCAAATGTTTTGGGTATTTGGTCCACCAATCATCAGTCAGTAATAAATATGAAACGAAAATGAAGAATGTAAGAATGAGAGACAGTCACATGATAGTTACAAGCTCTAAATCTAAGGAGACAATTACATGACAGCTTCAGAACTACAGAGACAATTACATGGTCAATTACAAATTCTAATAATACGAAGCAATTACATGATATAGAAAACAGAATAAAAAAACCCATAACCTAAAATTCATACGAGCCCAACATTCGCTCCTGGCGGTGGTGGCTTCCACACTACTTGTTATTTACAACCTGGTCGGGTACGGGACAGTCATGGGCTGCACAATGAAATAGCCGCTGGTGGCGGCAAAGTCTAAATGGTTGGTTATACTGAAGCTCCCGCTGGTTAGAACAGAGAGACAGCGTGAAGGAGAATCGTTAACCGAGTAGATCAATGTTAGAAAAAAACTAAACACTCATTTCGTATTCTCGTTCCCTCGTACCCACAGTCTTCCCCCAAAAATATTTTTACCCAGATAAATACACTTGGATTCCAGTACAGTGAAGTCACCGGACTGGATAACCTGACCATCTTGGATACAGTGTACTGGGCAGTAGTGCCTGGGTTTATGTAGTGGCCGACCTGTGCTAAATGAATTGGCTGTATGTTCATCTATTCACGTGAAGAGATTGTGAGAGGATCTTCAATATAAGCAACGATAGAGATGCTACTTGAAGACTCATAATTCCTAGATGAACATAATGGTGCTGGGATCTTATCCTTGAGTTTGAATAGTCTTCCTATGGTATTGGCAAGGGTAGATACCAACCTCATGTCATCTGCAGCAGTTTGGTTGGCTGGTTGTTTCGGTTTCAGGGTTATCGACCAACACGGCCCTCATATTGTAACCACTACTCGAATACTAAGGCTTTATTCGCTCTTACTTAGCTCTTTAGTTGATCTATTAATCTGTTAATGTTTCTTTTGAGAGTAAAACTCACGAGTCATGGATATGGCAATTACCATATAAGGGTAAATCCTTTTCTCATGTGAGTATGAATCGATTGTTCCCTTTGCATCATCACTTCCTTACCGAATGCCTAAACATGAGTCTGGTTGGGAGTTAGGGACGGGGAAACACTCCGAGGGTTCATGGTACAACTTCGCTGACTACATCTACAGAGCACTTGATGAAACCATTAATCACAACATTCCTCTGCATTAGTCTGGATAGTTTGGTATCCACGGGACACCACGAAAGCGGTTTGACGACTACGTTTGTAAATCAGATACAGTTCGTCTCTCAGAAGTTTGCTTCTTCAGATGCGAGGAAGGCATTGCTCACGGGGTACGTTAAGGATCTATTCTGAGTCCTAACAAGCCAGGGTCCACACTCATGGCTGATGACATGACTATGTACAGTTTTCCCTATATGGTGATATGCGCTTCGTTACTCATGTCAGTTCACTTATGGACACACTCCATTTCTGGTTTGTCACAAAAACTGGGCGTTTTTAAGATTTTCAAGCACCTCGGACATGATGGTCGATAGACAGCGAGATCCAACACCAAACAATGAAGCCTTTATCGCTCCCTGTACGTTGGTGGCCCGTGATACTGGTTCTTGCTCAGACCAAAACATATCTGCGATTCAGTAAAGTAAGAAAAAAGACACAAACACTGGGAATCCCAAGATGTGGATATCAAAATGTTTGTGAGATACTGTCGTGTGTTTATCACCTCCACTTCTTCCCATGTCCTTCCTCTCCTTCCTCTTCACCTCCTTCCTCTTCTCCTCTTTCCTCTTCCTATTTTCTGATTCGTCTCATCTTTCTACTCCTCCTTCCCACTCGTAAACATCCTTTATTTCCCGCCATCATCTAACTCTTCCTCTTCTTTTCTCTTCCCGTCATTTTGCTTTTCCACATAATATCCCGAACTTCTACATTGTCATTCTACACTCCCTGTTCTCCCTATCCCTTTCCTTCCCTCCTGCCCATCTTCTTATTCTTCTCCCTCCTCTTGACGTTTTACAGCACACCGTCCTGTTCTTGCTTCCTCCTCCCTTCGTAATCGCCTTCTTCCTACCCTACTCCAGCTAAGCTGTTCTCCTCCTCCTCCTACTCACCTCTGCGTCATCCTCTCAGGCGCTTGTGTTCCCCACCACCTCTGCAGTCCATCATGTGAGCTCCTGTTGGAGGTATACATTACCAGAACCCGTCTTCCAAATTTTATCTTTCTTCTGTCTTACGTCTTACCTCAATCTCCTTCCTCTTTGTCTTCTTCCCTTCACTAGACTTTTCACTCCTCGCTCTCCGCTATCTTTCTTTCTTGTTAATCCTTGTTATTCCTTTCCTATCCAGCCTCCCCTTCTCCTCATGTATTCTCTACTTAACCTGTTCGTTCCTCTGTGATTCTCACCCTCCTCCCAATCCCTCTCTTTTTTTTCTTTCATCCGTTCATGATAACCAGATAAATCACTAACCTGACTACCCTGACCTTTGACCTGTTTGTTGAGGCTGATTAGGCCCTTCCCTCGTCAATTATCCGGTTCACATCATACCAGTCAACAGTAATTTTCGGTTGATCTGCAGCAGTGACCCTCGTCTCTCCTTCTTCTTCTCCTTCTTGCGTCGCCGACAAGGGATCCGTCCTGATGTAACTGGAGACCTCAGTTTACTCCGTCGGATCAGCGTGCGAGGTCTCGTTGAGTCGAACTTGCTCAAGTAATCTCCTCGATAAGAGATTGAATCCACTCGAGTAGGACCCTCTAATCAGATCTGTCTGGGTCACTTCACAGCGCTCAGTCGGGGAAAGAGTGAACATATCTACGTCTAGCTCTCTTTTAAGGTTATATTCCCATGATAAACCTGCGGGAGAAACATTCCAAATGACAAGTGTGACGCAGAATTGTTTTGCTCCGTAAGAAAGTGACTTTCCCAGAGAAGCTGGCCAGGTGGGGGAGTTCCCTTCTCAGGGTGGCAGGGGAATTTCTGTGTATTCAAGGGAATGATTAGGGAGATTTTCATCATCATCCCTGAAGCCTCAGAGAACGTATTCATGTGGTAGACTGAGAGACATTTATTGTATTCACACTGTGAATTCTAGGTCAGCGATTCCTCTCGAAAGTCACCATAAGCAAGACTTTCACCCCCAGCGATGAGAGATAACGATAGTCACTCGTAAAACATCCCATCAATCAGTAGTTCGTAGTTCCTCATCGGGAGTTGTGTATTTCAAACTCATCATCACACGAGACACGATCCACTAGTCACTGATAACACTCGCGAGATGTCACTGCCAAACGGTACCCCATTGGCATTCAAGACCTCACCGTCGATTTTATATACGGCCTACTGTGTGCACATGGACGTACTTTCTACAAACAGGTGTCCCTCCCCCTGCGTCCGAGGAGAGTGGGAACACGGCGCTCAGCGTGTCACCTGGCGATGGCGCTTTAGGAAGTGCATGCAACACCTTGCTTCCTCCATCCTCTGAATTCATTCCATCACATCTCTGGCCAAAGACCAGTCTTAAGATTATAATCTTCACCAAAATCTAATCTAATTCTGTCTAATCTATATGGTGGCCAACACAGAACGTGCAGAAGATGCCTTAATTTTGGATATGTTGATGAAAAATAACAAGAGAGTTTGATGAAAAGAATGAAGAAATTGGTAACGCCTCTTCACGTGTTTGTACACCAAAGTCTGAAAGGCAGAAAAGCTATGGGAAAAAGGAATAACGAGGAAGAGAGAGAATTCCACTGTCTAGCTGTTCGAGGAAACAAGGAGGTATCATAACGGTCAATCCTCGTGTGGTTGCTCTCGATACAGAAACCACAGCAAAGCTGCAGCCAGACGTGGTGCTCGGGTCCAAGCATGGCCACAAACAGACAGCTCATGAGAGTTGTGGCAGAAATACCTGTAGACCAGTGAGGGTACAACAACATCATGGCTGGAGAGAGGTTATTCCGGGAGAATGAAAGAGACTAAAAGCTGTTTGCATTCTGGCTACAAGAGAAGCTGAAGGAACAAGCACCTTAAATCCCCTGTAACTATGTTATAGCTGCTTACAAGAGTGATACTTACAACACCTTTACAACAAACAACGCTAGATTTGGGAAAGCAGAATTAGTACTTGAAGTGTCACTTATGAGAGGTTTCTAGGATAGAGTGGAGGATATGGTCACCCTCAGCGTATGACCTCAGCGTATGACTTCATATTTACCAATGAGGATGACATTGTGGTACTCTGAAATTGAACATAGGCATACGAGTGACATTTAGAGAAATGTACAGATAGAAATTACGTCTGAGTACTGTTGAATCTATCGGGTTATTGCTTTCTCATTCCGAGATGCTGTGCTGCGCATAATAAACAGAGGAGTTGAGTTCAGAACGAGAAAAGGAGACTGGGAAACAGTGCCGGGGTGGAGGGAAAGTGAGTTGAAATATGTACAGTGAAGACGATTTGAAGCCGAAGAGAAAATTTCGAAGAGAATCGTGAGGTACACTACTGTTGGTAGGGTAAGAGGAAGGGTTCACTTCGTCAACTCGTACTGCAATGGATCAGGTATAGGGACGAGGCTATGCATGAACGAGAGAAGCAGAAAGAATAAAGAGACAAAGCTTTGAAAGTAGAGATTTATGCCACACCCTGTCAGAAGACGTCGAGGGTTCGACGAATGATTCACCTAAGTCCCAGAGAGAGAGAGGAAGTCCAGAAGTGAACGACATAGGAAAGAACATCACCAGGAGTTAAAAGGAAATGCTATCAATAAATAAAAGTTATAATCAATACATTTTTTTTTTCGTACTGTTATGACAGAAGTATTACACATGGTCACTGGCAATCCCTGCTTGTAGATCTACTTAGTTATGTACGCCAGAGCCGTAGATTTTAAACTTCGGAGCACAACGGCGCGACCCTGAAGCACGACGGTGATACGACCCTGGAGCACCAAGGTACGACCCTGGAGAACGACGATACGGCCCTGAAGCACAACGGTACGACCCTGGAGAACGACGATACGGCCCTGAAGCACAACGGTACGACCCTGGAGAACGACGATACGACCCTGAAGCACCACGACGATACGACCCTGGAGCACCACGGTACGACCCTGGAGAACGACGATACGGCCCTGAAGCACAACGGTACGACCCTGGAGAACGACGATACGGCCCTGAAGCACAACGGTACGACCCTGGAGAACGACGATACGACCCTGAAGCACCACGACGATACGACCCTGGAGCACCACGGTACGACCCTGGAGAACGACGATACGGCCCTGAAGCACAACGGTACAACCCTGGAGCACCACGGTACGACCCTGGTGCACCATGGTATGACAGTGGAGCACCAGTGTACAACCCTGGAGCGCCAAGGTACGACCCTTCTGCACAACGGTACGATACTGGAGCACCATGGCAAGACCCTGGAGCATCAAGGTACGACCCTGGAGCACCAAGATTCGACCCTAGAGCACGACGGCAAGACCCTGGAGCACAACGGTACGACCCTGGAACAGTACGGTACGGCTCTGGAACACGACTGTACGACCCTGGAGTACGACGGCATGACCCTGGAACACCACGTTATGATCCTGGAGCACGGCAGTTCAACCCTGGAGCACCATGGTACGAACCTGGGAGCACGACGGCACGACCCTGGAGCACCACGGTACGACCCTAGAGCACAACGGTACGACCCTGGAACACCTCGTTACGACACCGGAACACGACTGTATGACCCTGGAGTGCGACGGCACGACCCTGGAGCACCACGGTATGACCCTGGAGCACAACAATACGACCCTGGAGCACCACGGTACGACCCTGGGGCACGACGGCACAACCCTGGAGCAACACGGTATGACCCTGGAGCATGACGATACGACCCTGAAGCACCACGGTACGACCCTGGAGCACAACGGTACGACCCTGGAGCACCACGGTACGACGGTATGGTCCAGCATCATGAAGGTACCACCCTTGAACGCAATGGTACGATCCCAAGCACCATGGTACAGCGCCTGGTGTAGAACTTCACGACCTTAAGTTACAATGGTATGACTCCCGAGCATCACGGTCGGTACGACCCTTGGGTGTAAAAGCCTGGCCTTTGAACTAACCCTTATGGTCGTACCGTCGCCCTACCAGAGGTATTAAGAAATATAACATGAATTGTGTATTGCATAAACAGTCAGCTCTGCTTTGCAGCAGCTGAATTGCCTTACGCCCCCCACACAAAGGAATCCAACACCAGGCAGGAGAGAGACTCAGAGAATTCAGACTGTTCTCTTCACAGAAGCAAAGCTCCGTAACAAAGTCTTTACTGAAAAGAGAAGGGATCACGTTTCATCCATATTGATTCCTGGAAATCTCACAGGGATCCAGCACCCAAACACGGCGGGGTTAGAGCTCCGAGGAGGTGAACGACATGATATCACCATATAGAAATATACGTCTTTCCCTAATACGATCAGTAATGACTGGAATAAGCCGCCTGCTAATGTCATAAATCTCAAGACAATAGACTCATTCAGGGAGGTAATGGAGGATTATTTCGAGTCGGTATGTTGTCATTAGCGCGGCGGATGATATAAAGAAACACGGCCAATTACTTCAACAGGTGACCCCCGTCACAGACCGATAGGTCTTTTGTTCCTGAAGTGCCCTCTCTCTCTCTCTCTCTCTCTCTCTCTCTCTCTCTCTCTCTCTCTCTCTCTCTCTCCGTATATGTATATATATATATATATATATATATATATATATATATATATATATATATATATATATATATATATATCAACTGACTTATATTTCTCTCTTGTGTCTCCCCTGATGATGTGATTATTACACGAAAGTGCACTTGGGAACTTTTCGTGTTTCATTCTTCTCCCAGTGGACTCATAGGAATATATATATATTATATATTTATATTTATTTTATTTTATTATACTTTGTCGCTGTCTCCCGCGTTTGCGAGGTAGCGCAAGGAAACAGACGAAAGAAATGGCCCAACCCCCCCCCCCCATACACATGTATATACATACGTCCACACACGCAAATATACATACCTACACAGCTTTCCATGGTTTACCCCAGACGCTTCACATGCCTTGATTCAATCCACTGACAGCACGTCAACCCCGGTATACCACATCGCTCCAATTCACTCTATTCCTATATATATATATATATATATATATATATATATATATATATACATATATATATATATATATATATATATATATATATATATATATATATATATATATATATATTTATATATATATATATATATATATATATATATATATATATATATATATATATATATATATATATGTATATATATATATATATATATATATATATATATATATATATTTTTTTTTTTCCAAAAGAAGGAACAGAGGGGGCCAGGTGAGGATATTCCTAAAAAGGCCCAGTCCTCTGTTCTTAATGCTACCTCGCTAGCGCGGGAAATGGCGAATAGTTTAAAAGAAGAAAGAAAGAATATATATATATATATATATATATATATATATATATATATATATATATATATATATATATATATATATACATAGCTGTTCGTTGCTGTCGAAGAATGAAAGGCTTCTCAAACTGACTGTCAGGTTCCCGCCCCATGAACTCTGACCTATCGGTTCATCATGCTTTTTTTTTTTCCTCCCAAAATAAATGAATTTATAATTCAGCCATAAAGAAAAATGAAAGTAGATCATTCGTATAGCCTTTAAATCATGGACATTTCTCATAATCTTAACCTTGTTCCACTAGCAACAAAAGCTGTTTTAGTCCAAACGTCAAAAAACGGCGTCTTCGAAATCTAACCAAATCAAACATGTCGGCATCTGGCAACTGCCTCTCCCTCCAGGGGGTAAATTTCTCTCAATATCATTTCAAATCTTAGCCATTTTCTTTTTTTTTTTGGCCATTCTTTAAAGCTAATGAAGGAAAATGAAAACGTATTTTAAGATATAATGATTAGAATCACTTTAAAACATAACGCACAAGAATATATTGCAAGTTATTTTAGTTACATTTTCCTCTATATCTTCTCGAATTTTTCGCAGTTCGTCTGGCCGACTGAAGCCATGGACAAACACCAAAACAGAAATGATGAAATATTACAACAGTTAATAAAATTATGCTTAACGCCATGTAAATCACTCCGGACAATAAATAATAAATAAAAGCCGCTCCACCCAGCACAGCAGTATACCACGGAACACCACCGCCAGCAAACAACGATGCTAACGAACGTGTGAAACATACTTACGCCCGCCATGTTTCTACCAGGGCAGAAATAACCCAAACCAGATTTAATTGATGGTAATTAAATCTATTTGTTCGAGTAATTGACTTTAACTGTTGGGTGGCGGCATAAACAATCGTCGGCGAGGAGAGTCAGACGAGCGTGTGGTGGGGGGTGGGTCGTCCATATTCGGGCCCCCCTCTGTGACAATGCCAGACCACCTCGGGCGACGTTGCCAAACCTGCTCAGCAATCACCACGTCCGCCCTGATTCAAACATCATTAACAGATCGCCCGTGGCCTCCCCTATGAGGCAGATAGAGAGTTAGGAACTGGTATGAAAGCGACTGAATCGCCTAATGATGTAAGAATAGATTCCGGAAGGAAATGTTACTTATAAGACATTAGCGTGTGTGTGTGTGTGTGTGTGTGTGTGTGTGTGTGTGTGTGTGTGTGTGTGTGTGTGATAATTCGACCAAATGTCAATCGATTATTTTATCAACCTCATCAAGTCAGATAAAAGAGCCGGTCAAATGGAAAATACATCTTGCATTAGGGAGAACGGGTCAAAAAGTCGCACCGGACGGAAATAGATAATATATCAGACCCAGCGTGTGGCCATGAATTATATATACATACATTATTTCTTATGAATATTAAATCTTAACTAAAGTCACCCCTCATCACCCCCTCCCAGTTTGGCTACACTAGCTACACCCTCGCTGCACTTCCACATAACCCACACCTACGCCTTGGCTGCTACCCGATCTACCTGCACCTTGGTCTCTACCCGGCCCACCTGCACCTTGGCTTCTACCCGATCCACCTGCACCTTGGTCTCTACCCGGCCCACCTGCACCTTGGCTTCTACCCGGTCCACCTGCACTCTGGCTTCTACCCGGCCCACCTGCACCTTGGCGTCTACCCGGTCCACCTGCACCCTGGCTTCTACCCTGCCCACCTGCACCTTGGCTTCTACCCGGTCCACCCGCCCCTTCATCACCTTCGCCACAGCCCGCGGTCACATACTACACCCACCTGTTGTATCCTTACGTCATCTGACACCCTCAACATCCTGACACTTTATTATAACCTGACGTCTGACACGCCCTCTACCCACTCACTGGTGGTGCAGCACATCCTCGCTCTCCTCTCTACACCCCGCAGTCTACCCCCGCGAGAAGCTATGTCTCGTCGCCCGTGCTCACAAGTAGCTTCTCTCTCTCTCTCTCTCTCTCTCTCTCTCTCTCTCTCTCTCTCTCTCTCTCTCTCTCTCTCTCTCTCTCTCTCGCAGACGAAACCTTTTTGAATGTCTTGCGAGGGAAACTGGGTGATTACCTATCATGTCAAACCAGAGATGTATGTGTATACAACGACCACAGAAACACACGAAAGAAATCTAAACTCGTGGTTGAGGACGGTACCAGATGGACCTAGAACAGACAGTAAGGCCAGAGTAGCTGCCGCCGAAGAGAGAAAATAAATGTATCATCCAACACGCAAGATGTGAAACGAATCATAAGATAGCGGTATAAAAAGAACTGTTTTAGAAAGCAAGTAGTGTGGGAAACGCTACGGGCTAGCCCTGCCATCACAACAAATTCTTGTCATAGCTACTGTCTCTGAAACTGGGTCCTTTGAAGTCGAGAAAAAGAGACATGAAAATGACACCAATGAAACATGGAGTAATCTGACTGATCAGTATAAATCAATGATCAGTACAAAATGAGATACACATGAACCAGTCTGAAGTGGACAGATGTTGAGCAGGCCAAAGCAACATCATTACGGCAACTGACCATCACACTTCAGCATTTGGAGTAGATGTAATGTTAGTTATTTTCCCTTCCCTTTTAAAGACAGTGATATTAGTAGTAACACTGATGATGTTATGTTCCTGTTGACACAAAGCTAAGATGTAAGCAGTTAAGTTGAAATTGAACAGATACTATACGTTTAGGTATATAACGATACGTTTTATGTATATGTATATAGATGGATATATAACCATTACACAACGAAAAGTCAAAGTCTTTGCCGAAGGGTATGTACCAGTAAGTTTAACGTCATACTTCATTAAGATCTTCAAAAGAATGATTAAGAAACGTATTGAAACACCTGACTGGCATTAAAGAACCTCATCGGAGTTTTACGTGACGTTTTGCCACTTAGAAGTTATTATGTCACTTCAATAACACGTATGAAGTTTTTAAAGTAAAGAAAGAGAATGAATATTATTTCTACTGACTCTTTTAAGAAATGTGATGAGGCAGAGTGCAGACATTTGTCGGATGAGGTAGCGAAAGACAACATGAAGTAGGTTCATGTGTCGAGAAGTGTCGATCGAAAGGAGACTTCGAAGAGATGGCGACGGAGCCGCGTCAGACGAAGGGCACCGGCGGGTTATCAGGTGCTCCTGAAGGTACTGTATTACCCTCACTTTTCTTTATGATACCGTCAAACTGAGGCAAAGATTAGAAGGAAAATGTGCTCAGATGTTTAGTTGATGGCGTTAGAGTTAAGATAATGACAAGATCAAATGACAGTGACATCATCAAAAGATTAAGAATATGACATAAATTGACAAACGAGAACTTGATGGAATTCAGTGAAAAAATGTCGAACAAATAAGTTTTGGAACGACGAACAGTAATGATAACAATACAAGGTTATAACAAGAAAGAAACTATTAATGAAGAAAATGTGAAAGATTCAGAGGTTATCGTACAAAGCAGCTGGAATTCTTTAAGACCTCAATAAAAAAGAAAAGAGTAAAGGAATCGTATTATCAAGTCGGGTAACGAGCGGTATGATAATGAGAACTTTCAAAATGAGAAATACAAAGCTGATGAACTAAATGTTCATCGTCTGGATGAGAAGTAAAGTCGGGTCCTGCTGTGTTTTGTGGTCGTATCATGAGCGAGCTACAGTGATCAGTTGAAGAGAATTTCAAGAACAAGTTAAATAGAGAGAGTGAAAGAAATGCCTTATCATGAAAGACTAAATTGGAACTAAGAATGAAGAGGAAAGTATGGATTCAACGCCTCACAGTATGGAAGAATAGTAATAAGCACATAGATAAACTCTCCCTGGAATATATCAAGAAAAACACGATCTGAGAATATTTAAGAACACATCAGAAATAAAGATGGAAAGACCTAAATACTTTTTACCCAATGAAATTAGGACTGTGTCGGGAGTACCGAAATCTCCAGGAAGGAAGTTGACAAATGATCAACACTTTCCGTAGATAAACCCAGGATGGAGGTCTGTACGGTGCTGGTAGCAGCAGAGAACAAAACACACACGCCTGAGTCTGCCAGGGTTATATGAACAAGGCATCAGCAACCCACGCACACACGTCAATATATCTTTACACTCCACAACTGTCCTCTGATTCTCCGACTTGCCTCCTCCTGCCAACCCCATCTTTTCCCCTCCACACCACCGCGTCATAGAGAGAGGAGGTGGCCAGGGATACTTCAAAGCACCGCAGGCTGGTGTCTTTGGCTGTCTGTTCTTACCATGTACTTCCATCGAACAGATTTGTCAACCAGGTAGGAAACGAGGTAAGCGCAGAGAGCATCTCTCTCTCTCTCTCTCTCTCTCTCTCTCTCTCTCTCTCTCTCTTCTCTCTCTCTCTCTCCAGACAGCCTCGGGAACCGCGGGGACTCGGTCAAAGGAAGGCCACATGAGAAGCTCCCGAGGCCGACTGATGCAGGAACCTGGTACACCATCAGGGAAATTAATAGCCCAACAGATAATTTTTTTTCTCTCTCACTCTTCACTGTTTAGTGACATGTTAAGGCAGTGAACATACGATCCTCTTCACGTCACAGTGGTGGTGGCTGTGACGAACACGAGACTGACGAAAGACAGATAGACGAGGGTCAGACTGACTGCTTAAGAGTTGACTCTTAAGCCAAACCTGAGGAGGAATATCTGTAAGGAAGATACAAACGAAAACTCTCATCCGTACGCTCCCTTCTCTTGGCCTCCCTCCCTCACTGTTGCTTCCTTATCCCTAGCTTTCTCTCTGGCCGATTTACCTCAGTGATTGTTGATGGATCAGCCTCCCCCTCCCAATACACACACACACACACACAGACACACACAGACACACACACACACACACACACACACACATACTTTCTCTCTCTCTCTCTCCACCAACAGCGGTGTCCCTCAAGGTTCAGTCCTGTCCCCTACACTTTCCCTCCCTTTTGTCACAGATTTCCTTTCGTCCACAAATAACCAAACGCACTCAAACACTGACGACTTGACGCAGCATTCCTCCACATCCTTCAATTCCGCTCCGTCTTCTCTCACTCGATCTGCATCTCCTCTTGACACAACTTTCTCAGTAAACTCAGACTTGGACAAGATTATCACAGTGGAGGAGGCAAAACCTTGTTAAGTTTAATGCCACCAAAACCCAGTTTTTATCCATCTCTTTATCGAAAACTACTCTCAACTTTTCTTTCTCTCCTCTGATCGTTCTGTAATCCCACCTCTTGATCAAATGAATATACCTGGTATTGCTGCAACATCCACTCTTTCTTGGAAACCCCACGTTACGGAAATAGCTAAGTCTGCCTCTAGGAAACTGAGAGTCCTGTTTAGATGTCGAAGTTCCTTTTCTCCTGAACAGTTGCTCCGTTTATACACAGTAACGTTCTTGTATATAGTGCTGCCCTCGCATTTGGATAGGGGTGGTTCTACCTCTACATCCTTACTCGACAGAATTAAAAGCGATCCGACTTTCATATTCTCCCAGACTAACTTCTAAACTTGATCCGTTTGCCCTACACCACAATGGTAGTTCACTTTTCCTCTTCTATAGGTATTACTTTGGTTTTTGTTCCCGAGAGCTGGTTTCTTGTGTGCCCCCCACCACTAGCTAGACCACGCAATGCTCGACAAGCTGCTGCGTCACATGATTACTGTTTGGCCATTCGGCAACTCATAGGTGGGCCGTTTTGATTACTGCTTCTTTACCTACACTTCGAAGCTTTGGGATTCTGTATCCTCTCATGTATCTCTCAATAACTATGAACTGATGCATTTTAAGAAACAGGTTTTTCACTTCCTCCAAAATTCGTAAATACTTTCCTTTGTCTCGTCTTTTCCCTTCCATAATCCTTTCTATATTTCAAATATGGCCCGGCCTCGATGTGGACCTTTGTCCATGAATGGCGCGTCCAACGTAAAGAAAAATAATGCCACCTATTCACTACAGTTCTGATTACTCGTAAGTAATGGGAACCTGACCCTAGTTACAGGTAACCTGACCTTTAGTAAAGGTAAACTGACCTTTCGTAGAGGTAACCTGACCTTAAGGGCTGATAACTTGAACTTAGGTACTGACAACTTTCGCCTTAGGTACAAATAACTTAACCTTAGGTACTGACAACCTGACCTTTGGAACAGATAACTTGACCTTAGACACCGAGAACTTCACCATAGGTTGTAACAACTGGACCTTAAGGCCTACTAAAAACCGAAGGGTAAACCTGATTCAGAGCCAGACTTGGGAACTCCCCTGCCACTTGACGATGGATCAACTCGGTCATATATGATCCTCACAGTATTGAAACAACCCCCTAGTCTCGACGCTCATCATCCAGTGAGATGACATTTTTAACAAGAGTTTACTGGGGAAGCCCAAGAGACCTGCTGACCCTGTAGTACCGACTAGCAGACATTTCATGTATTTCCTCAGCAGCTCAACAGTGGACAGAGATGCCAACCTGACGCTGACGAAGGAGCAATGTCACTTGGGTATGAGTTTCTGGTCTTAGCTGTTTCTCAGAATAGAAATGTCAACAAAATGGTTCGTCCCACGATATATACACCACTGAAATGTTTGCCCCGAACGGCAAATATGAAAGATAGTCTCATTCTCTCGCTCTCTCTCTTCCTCGTTTACTTTTTGCACACACACACACACACACACACACACACACACACACACACACACATTCTCTCTCTCTCTCTCTCTCTCTCTCTCTCTCTCTCTCTCTCTCTCTCTCTCTCTCTCTCTCTCTCTCTCTCTCTCTCTCTCTAACACACATACATTCACACTGCAGCAACACAGAGTCTCTTTTAGGAGTCTCATACACTGGTCTCTTCAAGAATCTGACCAATGAGAACTGAACATGAGTCTGAAAACTAAGCTCTCGTACCAGTCATTGGCCACAAATGCCACGGAGAAGAGGTTCAAGACTATTAAATGCTATCATGAACTTAGATAAATGAGAACCACATGACACTATGGTATGTCAGTTGTCCTCTCATAGCATCTTGCTCGAAATCTTAGTCCACTTTGTCAGGGACCCGACCAAGCAACAGCTCTGCCTGGCCCAAGAAACAAAACAATAACACGTGACGTCATCATCACGTCACGTGCTGCCGGTGGCAACCCTCAAAGGGCGGAAAGAAATAGCAAAGAGATTTGCACCAACTTGTAAACCCCCTTACTCCCTGGGACCACTCGAAAAAAATGGAAAAAATAATATAATCGAAATCCACTGCAATCTAAACAGTTCGTCCACACCTCCTCCTCCGAAGTGAAGACTCGCCCGGGGCTCGACCATCGAGTGTACTGGTCGACATAAGAACCATTTTGTATATACGTTTGACAAGAACTGTTGCTACCAGAACCAGGAGGGAGCACTGAAGGCAACCGTCCAGAGTACAGAGCACCGTCTTTACCTCTCAACTTTGAACTTTGAATTCAATTACCGTGGTAAAGATGACTTACGATATTCAGACTTTTATTACAGTAGATTATGGGGGCACCACGACGTGGCATGTCTGACTGGTATGTCTGCCACTACGTCTGTCTATCTATGTTCCTACAGTTATGTCTGTCTGTTCATCGACCTCTTTGGTTAGCTGCTGGCTTGCTTGTCAGCCCATCTCTAATCTAGTCTATCTGTCCCATGTCAGTCGTCCTGTCTGCTTCTCTGTCCAAATGTTGGATCAACTTTCCGTCTCTGATTCGACTGTCTTCACTGACTTCTGTTCCTCTGTCAACTATCTATCGAGGTATGATTATGTAAGCACAAACTCGTGCCTATGTTTCATCAGGCTTCGAATCCCCTGACGTAGAGCAGTGAGACATACAGCACCCAGCATCAATCTCATGGGCTCGACGGTACGACACCTTGAGCATGACGACGACAGTCATGTGATGTGAGGAGAGTCGTGAGGTACAAGATCACACCATCATACCCAGGTGTCGTACCGTCGGGCGCAGCTGGACCCTGTTGTTAACATCACCGCTTGCCTCGCCATCAAGCCAATATCACGAAGACCAGCATTATTATCATCATTAGCACTGAACCTTAGCCTGATAGTCAAATGTCCTTTTTGGAAGATGTAAAATTGTAGTGATATGAAAGACGTGGTCTCACTCACGAAGGAAATTAGAATGGATTCACTCATAAAAGAATATATATACACACACACACACACACATATATATATATATATCACCCAACTGATTTCTAAACATTACATATGTATCCAGATTTTAAGCGAATCTATTCACTGCTGCACAGGTCCTGTTCTACAATATTTTGAGATCTAGATGGCAGTAAAAAGATTCATTCAAGACATTTGAAAATATAAGAAACTTACATAAATCAGTTAGATAACATCCAACATACTGTTCTTTTTTTATTCGAGTCTGTTATATCAATGATCTCACAAGCCTCCACTTCCACAAAATTGACTTTAAAAAAAAAACATCTCGCGCAACTTACAAAACTACTACCATCAATTTCCAAGATCTAGTCATCTCCATTTACTCGTCAGAGAACAAAACCAGTACAGTATCATGCAGGCCAGTATCATGCAGGCCATATTTACAGTGGGTCAGGGGCCATCTTCCGGCAGCAGGGGTGAAGGAGTTCGAATCCTTGACATGATAGAATAATCAGCATGACGTACATGCCACAGACCGCCATGTTTGCTCCTCCCCTGCAACCTAGCGCTGAAAACAAGGTCTTGAGATTTGTGAGTCCAGCGTGCCTCCGCCACCACCACAGAGCCTCCCCTATACAATTAATCAGTCACAAATTAAAACCGATGATTGAACGGCACATTAACAAACTCCATATACGCGAGTGATTATGTAAAACCAAAGTCTTGCGTCCAGCCGTCGAGCGTATGTGCCAGCCGGTAGTTGATGATTTGGTATTCAGTGTAGCGGTATGAGAGGGAACACTAGGAACGCCCCGGCTGTCGTGTGTGTTAACACCCTACTGCAGGGACCCTCCGCTCCCTCTGACGTTATCATCATCGTGGCCTCAGGCTTGGTAATCTGGTTGCGATTCTGAATGGGACTGGTACGGATCCTGCCTCATGCTGCTGAATCCACTTGGTGTAGATCTCGAGCTTGACATTACAGATACGATCTCTCTCTCTCTCTCTCTCTCTCTCTCTCTCTCTCTCTCTCTCTCTCTCTCTCTCTCTCTCTCTCTCCCCATCTACCCTCATCCCCAGCCTCCTTCCACAAGGCATCCCTCTAACAAATAGCGCCACTGGCTTGAAATCTGTTGACGCCTCGGGTCAATAATGGGATGCATCACTTCGGCCATTCAAGTTTGCCTTGGCACAATTCCCTCCATCTGATTGAGGTCTTGATTTTCAGAGACGCCCTACTCGCTACCAGACCAGTTCAGTCTGACTGAGGATCCTCGCGCCCTGGTGTTGGGAGCCGATCTTTTTGCATGAGCCTGATTGTTGGGTAGTGTAAGGCGGCCTGGGCGCTACCATCTCCGTTTGGCTGTGTTCCCCCCCCCCTGCAAGTTTACCGGGGTTGGTGAGGGAACAGGTTTACTACTGTTCAGAGTGGGTATAAGTATCGGTCTAGTTACTGAAATGATCGTAATCTTGAGATGATCGTGATTGATCTGATATCTTGGTTGCCAATTAAAGTCGAGCGAGTATTACATCTATCTGCTGGCAACTTTTGGAATTTTCGGCGAGGCTTCATTTCCATTTTATCTCTTATTTCTTTGTCTGATGAATGGCAGCCCGATGTTATCTTCATCATTTCTTTTGAGACCTCGTCATATATGGTTAATGCTGGGGGAGGAGAGCCCTCATCTGTATACAAGATGCGTCCACCGTGCTACAGCCTCCTGCTAAATGCTCTCGCAATACCATGTTGGCTTCTGTAGCGTCCAGACCACAGGACAGCCACATAATGGTCGGTGGATAAGACCATCAATGTGCAGAACTCTGAGGGTCGAGACGAGTCCCAGAAGGAAGAGTCTGGGACACCGAGTGAAACGTTCCTCTTAAGTGAGAAGAATTCGTGAAAAAAAAAGGAGAAAAACCAGACATTTTTTTTCGTTTTGATGTATGGTACGGTTGCCCTTCACCTG
Organism: Panulirus ornatus; assembly: GCF_036320965.1. Lineage (NCBI taxonomy): Eukaryota > Metazoa > Arthropoda > Malacostraca > Decapoda > Palinuridae > Panulirus > Panulirus ornatus. The sequence continues at coordinate 10,122,262 of NC_092280.1, forward strand.
TAGATATAGATCCATCATACATTTACATACACATGATTACTAGTGTTGGTCACCATTTCCTGTGTCACGTCTCGCATCAGACACCAGTGCCATCTTCATCATGCATCAGTCACTCAAAGTTTTTTTTCTAAGAGGACTAATGAAGACATCCCGACCTGGGCAAGGAGACCTCTCGGAATTAACGCCGGAATCTTAATGTTTGTAGAAAATTTGCATGAAGGGATTTCCCTCAATGACGGCTCTTATAGGGTGGCTGGTTCAGCCTTGTGTACCTGAGGAGCTAAAGTAAGATGTGTGCATTAAATGTGGTGTTGGTATGTGATGCAGTGGAGCTCAGCACATATGACAGTGTAAGGTGCGGAGAGGGATGGGTCGTAAGTCTGATGTAGGTAAACCTTTCGTTCCTCTTTCCAAAGGATGTCGGTATATGCTGATGATGAAGTTGACTAGAAATCTCTGTCACTCACATTATTATCATCATCATTATTACTATTATTATTACTATTGTTATTATTATTATCATTATAATTATTATCAGTATCATCATCATCATTATTGTTATCATTATCACTATTACTATTATCATTGTTATTATCATTATCATTATTATCATTGTTATTATCATTATTACTATTATTACTATCATTATCATTATCATTATTACTATCATTGTTATTGTTATTATTATCATCATCACCATAATTGTTATTACTATCATTATTATATTATCATTATAATTATTATCATTATCATTATTATCATTGTTATTATCATTATTACTATTATTATTATCATTATTATCATTAGTATTATTACTATCAGTATTATTGTTATTATCATTATTATCATCATAACTGTTATCATTATCATTATCATATTATCATTATTATTGTTATTATCATCATTATTGTTATCATTATTGTTATCATTATTATTATTATCATTATTATCATTATTATTATTATTATTATTATTATTATTATTATTATTTTTTTTTTTTTTTTTTTTTTATACTTTGTCGCTGTCTCCCGCGTTTGCGAGGTAGCGCAAGGAAACAGACGAAAGAAATGGCCCAACCCACCCCCATACACATGTATATACATACGTCCACACACGCAAAAATACATACCTACACAGCTTTCCATGGTTTACCCCAGACGCTTCACATGCCTTGATTCAATCCACTGACAGCACGTCAACCCCGGTATACCACATCGCTCCAATTCACTCTATTCCTTGCCCTCCTTTCACCCTCCTGCATGTTCAGGCCCCGATCACACAAAATCTTTTTCACTCCATCTTTCCACCTCCAATTTGGTCTCCCTCTTCTCCTTGCTCCCTCCACCTCCGACACATATATCCTCTTGGTCAATCTTTCCTCACTCATCCTCTCCATGTGCCCAAACCACTTCAAAACACCCTCTTCTGCTTTCTCAACCACGCTCTTTTTATTTCCACACATCTCTCTTACCCTTACGTTACTCACTCGATCAAACCATCTCACACCACACATTGTCCTCAAACATCTCATTTCCAGCACATCCATCCTCCTGCGCACAACTCTATCCATAGCCCACGCCTCGCAACCATACAACATTGTTGGAACCACTATTCCTTCAAACATACCCATTTTTGCTTTCCGAGATTATGTTCTCGACTTCCACACATTCTTCAAGGCCCCCAGAATTTTCGCCCCCTCCCCCACCCTATGATCCACTTCCGCTTCCATGGTTCCATCCGCTGCCAGATCCACTCCCAGATATCTAAAACACTTCACTTCCTCCAGTTTTTCTCCATTCAAACTCACCTCCCAATTGACTTGACCCTCAGCCCTACTGTACCTAATAACCTTGCTCTTATTCACATTTACTCTTAACTTTCTTCTTCCACACACTTTACCAAACTCAGTCACCAGCTTCTGCAGTTTCTCACATGAATCAGCCACCAGCGCTGTATCATCAGCGAACAACAACTGACTCACTTCCCAAGCTCTCTCATCCCCAACAGACTTCATACTTGCCCCTCTTTCCAAAACTCTTCCATTTACCTCCCTTACAACCCCATCCATAAACAAATTAAACAACCATGGAGACATCACACACCCCTGCCGCAAACCTACATTCACTGAGAACCAATCACTTTCCTCTCTTCCTACACGTACACATGCCTTACATCCTCGATAAAAACTTTTCACTGCTTCTAACAACTTGCCTCCCACACCATATATTCTTAATACCTTCCACAGAGCATCTCTATCAACTCTATCATATGCCTTCTCCAGATCCATAAATGCTACATACAAATCCATTTGCTTTTCTAAGTATTTCTCACATACATTCTTCAACGCAAACACCTGATCCACACATCCTCTACCACTTCTGAAACCACACTGCTCTTCCCCAATCTGATGCTCTGTACATGCCTTCACCCTCTCAATCAATACCCTCCCATATAATTTACCAGGAATACTCAACAAACTTATACCTCTGTAATTTGAGCACTCACTCTTATCCCCTTTGCCTTTGTACAATGGCACTATGCACGCATTCCGCCAATCCTCAGGCACCTCACCATGAGTCATACATACATTAAATAACCTTACCAACCAGTCAACAATACAGTCACCCCCTTTTTTAATAAGTTCCACTGCAATACCATCCAAACCTGCTGCCTTGCCGGCTTTCATCTTCCGCAAAGCTTTCACTACCTCTTCTCTGTTTACCAAATCATTTTCCCTAACCCTCTCACTTTGCACACCACCTCGATTATTATTATTATTATTATTATTATTATTATTATTATCATTATTATTATTGTTATTATCATTATCATTATTATTATCATTATCATTACTTCATTATCATTATTATTGTTATCATCATTATCATTATCATCATTATTATTGTTATCATTATTATCATTATTATTATTATTATTATTATCATTATTATTATTATTATTATTATTATTATTATCGTCATTATTATTATTGTCACTTATCATTGTTATTGTTATTAATATTATCATCATTATTATTATTACAATTATTATTATCATTATTACTATTGCTATTATTATTATAATCATTATCATTATTATCATTATCATTATTGTTATCATTATCATTATTATCATTATTATTATTATTATTGTCATTATTACTATTATTATTATTATTATTCTCTCACTCACTCTATTCGCCATTTCCCGCGTTAGCGAGGCAGCGTTAAGAACAGAGGACTGGGCCTTTGAGGGAATATCCTCACTTGGCCCTCTTCTCTATTCCTTCTTTTGGAAAATAGGAAAAAAAAGAGAGAGAGGGGAGGATTTCCAGCCATTATTGATATCATCATTATCATTATCATTATTGTTATCATTATTGTTATCATTATCATCATTACTAATACTACTACTATTATTTTCATTGTTGTTGTTGCTGTTAGTATAATTAGCCGACATGACAGTACAACTGATCGGTACAAGAAAGAGAATGTACAGATATCAGTTGTGCTCCTCAGGTATGTTGTAGAGTTGGGTCTTCATGACAGAAGCGTTATAGGAAGAGGCAATGACGTAAGAGAGAAGAGAATGCCTCAGCTTCGCTATCTGAGGGAGAGAGAAAGAGGAAAAAAAAACAAAGATATCTTAATGGTCAATCCTCGTGGGGCTTTTCGCCACACACAAACTATGACACGAAGCACCGATTTTCAACGATCGTCTTAATTGATATTATCATCACCACCAGTCATTATTACTCACATTATCCAAACCATTTAGAATTCGCTTGCCGTTCTGTGCCTGTGTATTTACAGCCTAAGCAGCGGAGGGATTTATCTGACGTGGTCTGTCAGAGGTACACACGCCGGGGCAGTACCTCCCACACACCAGGCACAACTTCCCTCCCTCTGGGTTCTCTCATCAGCCGGCCGAAGACGGTGGCTCGCAAGAGTTCACACTCGCCGAGAAGATTTCAGCGGATGAGAGAGAGAGAGAGAGAAGGTGATCAACATTTACCATCGTGTCACAGGTAGAGATTGGTCGGCTTTATATGTGTATGTGATGGGAGTGATTATCGATCGCTCTCTCACCCACACCCGGTCATCTGTAATCCCTTACCCCACTCACTTTCACCCCCACTCCATCACTTTCACTCCCACAGTCTCTCTCTCTCTCTCTCTCTCTCTCTCTCTCTCTCTCTCTCTCTCTCTCTCTCTCTCTCTCTCTCTCTCTCTCTCTCTCTCTCTCTCTCGTATGACTCACCAACTTCCTCTCGTCAACATGACATCATAAAGATACACATTCCAGTACCAACGCAGTAACTAAGCAAAGTTAAATGTCAGTTTCCCATTTTCTTTGATTAGATGCCATTTCCCATTTTCTCTAAGTAAATGCCAATTGTCCATGGTATTTAGTTAAATGTCGTCCTCCCATTTCCTTTAGTCAAGCGCCAATCTCCTATTTTCTGGAGTGAATGTGAATCAAGTCATGGAACTTTGTTGTGGCTTCTGGTGGCTCTGTTATCATACTAAGCTTAGTAGCGTCGATGATAATAGCGTAGCCAAAGTTGTGGAGACTCATTGTATGCTATCAGTATAAAACTATCAATAAGGCAAACCAGGTTTGTTTGTCTTCGGTCGTGACAGGTGACAGCTCAGTTCGAGCTTAATAGGTTCAAACGTTTCGGTGTGCATCCCTTAAGACTTCGCATTACTGGCTACGCAATGCAATTGTGTCAAGAGGTGCACGAAGATGCCCTCCACCCCACGCTTCTGGGAGCTTAAGAGTGTAAAGAGGCGTACAAAGATGTCCCCTCACTCTTCTGGGAGCTACACTCTCGATATGGGGAAGTCCAAGCTGTCAGAGGAACACGACAGTGAGGCCACAGTAAACTTTCTGGAATTCCTTCCCGAGAGGTATATGAGGTACGCTTGTCTATCTATCACACACCTCAAGGGACACACGACCAGGAACCCAGGATGTACCACAGAAGGGGTTAAGTAGCTGGCAAGAGAGAGACTGTCACCTTAGTGGAACTAAACAACAACGGGAAGGTCGCAAAGAGGATTTGTGCTGGGTCACAACGTGGATCGTCCCATTGGTGTACCGGAGGAGCAGCTTCAGGTGCTGTGGAGGGAGGACTGTGGGCAGGGACATCACCCCAAGAATGAGGTGATGTTGTGGTGGGTGAGGGACAACATCCCAGCAATGACGTTGTGCTGGGTGGCGGATAGAGTGAGGGTAGGGCAGCGGAGATGTATCAAACGCCAACTGTATGTTCCTGAGCCGATAAGAGGTTACACGTCTTGGCGTACAAGAGCCATGTGCACATACAGGGAGAGGGGCTGGATTTGCTCCAACACCAGACAGGGTACTGTGTATGGGAAAGAAGACCAGTGGACAGTCAGTAAGGATCCGTACGTCTCAGTTGATTCGGGAATCATTATTCTTGGAGGCGGAACTAACCAGTGAGGTCTGGAGAGAAACTTCAGAGAGAGCGAAATGCCATGAGACATCAGTTCATCCCAGCGCCACAGTCTCGATCCTCGACCGAGGTTGAACTGCACCAGTGACTTCAAGTCAACCTTGTGGTTTAATGAACTTTCACCCGATGCGTTCCCAAAACTATATCCCTGCTGACTGAGGCATTAAAACCCAATATCCTAACTCATATAGATTCCCTGATTCAGGGAAAGTTACAGTGGTTTCCAATCGAGGAATATACAGTTACTAATGTGAGAGTTTCGACAGTTACTAATGTGAGAGCTTCGACAGTTACTAATGTGAGAGCTTCGACAGTTACTAATGTGAGAGCTTCGACAGTTACTAATGTGAGAGTTTCGACAGTTACTAATGTAAGAGCTTCTACAGTTACTAATGTGAGAGCTTCGACAGTTACTAATGTGAGAGCTTTGACAGTTACTAATGTAAGAGCTTCTACAGTTACTAATGTGAGAGCTTCGACAGTTACTAATGTAAGAGCTTCGACAGTTACTAATGTGAGAGCTTCAACAGTAACTAATGTGAGAGCTTCGACAGTTACTAATGTATAAGCTTCGACAGTTACTAATGTGAGAGCTTCAACAGTAACTAATGTGAGAGGTTCGACAGTTACTTATGTATAAGCTTCGACAGTTACTAATGTGAGAGCTTCGACAGTTACTAATGTGAGAGCTTCGACAGTTACTAATGTGAGAGCTTCGACAGTTACTTATGTATAAGCTTCGACAGTTACTAATGTGAGAGCTTCGACAGTTACTAATGTGAGAGCTTCGACAGCTACTAATGTGAAAGCTTCGACAATTACTAATGTAAGAACTTCGACAGTTACTGTGAGAGCTTCGACAGTTACTAATATGAGAGATTTGACATCTGTATTCCATGGAGATTTTTGGCAGACAGTAGAGGAAGGACTTGAGTACCAATTCTTCATAGATGGGTTTAGCGACTAGATGGAACCCTTTGTTGCAAGGGATCAAAAATCTACAACAGGATCAACTATAGCAATAGGATCAACAGATGAAGAGAGAAACAAACTTAGTATATAAATGACTAATGTACGACCAGATGCACACCCAGAAGAACATATGACCAGATACACACCCAGAAGAACATATGACCAGATACACACCCAGAAGAACATATGACCAGATACCATCCCAGAAGAACATACGACCAGATACACACCCAGAAGAACATACGACCAGATACACACCCAGAAGAACGTATAACCAGATACCATCCCAGAAGAACATACGACCAGATACCATCCCGGGAGAGCGTACGACCAGATACCATCCCAGAAGAACGTACGACCAGATACCATCCCAGAAGAACAAGAGCATAGAGCAGCCGACAGCACCGGTCAAGAATACACGGCACAAAAAGCCACATCCAGACGGAAGTTGAGGTACAACGCCACTCCCCGCACGCACCATCCTCCTGCACCCTCACCTCTCTCACTAGAAAAAAAAAAAAGGGAGAAGATCGCTCTCCATCCACAAACAGTGAGCGCTCCTCATTAACCAGTAGTACAGACGATTCAGAAACTTCCGCTCCGGGTCTCGGACGGGTTCAGAACAGAACAGGCTCCGCAGGTCTCAGCGGAAGCGTCAGGAGACAGTGATGGACGACGGCCAACGTGTGAATGATAAGTTCATGACGAAGGTACAACCCCGGCAGCAGCCCCGACCACCAGGAGGGAAGGTGAGGTGAATATGACTGTCCAGGAGAGAAGGTGAGGTGAATATGACTGTCCAAGAGAGAAGGTGAGGTGAATATGACTGTCCTGTAGGGAAGGTGAAGTAAACATGACTATCCAGGAGGGAAAGTGACGTGAATATGACTGTTCCGTAGGGAAAGTGAGGTAAATATAACTGTCCAGGAGAGAAAGTGACGTGAATATGACTGTCCAGTAGGGAAGGTGAGGTGAATATGACCGTCCAGGAGGGAAAGTGACGTGAATATGACTGTCCAGTAGGGAAGGTGAGGTGAATATAACTGTCCAGGAGGGAAAGTGACGTGAATATGACTGTCCAGTAGGGAAGGTGAGGTGAATATGACTATCCAGGAGGGAAAGTGACGTGAATATGACTGTCCAGTAGGGAAGGTGAGGTGAATATGACTATCCAGGAGGGAAAGTGACGTGAATATGATGTGTATAGCAGGATATCGGTTACAGGGAGAAAACTCCTGTATTTTCACATTGTCATTTCCTGCCAAATGACTTTTACTGTGAGGGCGAGTGTGTGCGTCATGTGTCGCCATTCATCTCACACATCATCATGGCTTAATGTATTCTTAAGGAGAAAAATCGATGGAATATCTAGATCATACAACACAACGAGCGCCGACGACCTCTCACATCCCCACCTCTCACCATCACTCTCACTCCTGAGCTCTCCCTGGGGGCCCCAACATCAACCAACCATCCAAGCCCCCCCATTTCCCCCCCCATCAACAAATCACGCCTCCCACCAGCACAAGTAAGCGATGGGCGGGCGCCACACACTGGACAGCCGGTAATTGGCCTTGACTACACCAGCAGAGCCACCACAACTCCACCCCGCCCACCTGCTTACCATGCGGCCCGCGCCCTCACGCCCACCCGACCAGAACACACCACCTCCCCCAGGGCCAGGGTCCACCCTGCAGTGTGTGTGTGTGTGTGTGTGTGTGTGTGTGTGTGTGTGTGTGTCATGGTTAAAGCCATGATGGGTATCATTCACGGGTATGGTGCGTTTCATGGTTTTCATGTCAGTTTTCATGGTGAAGGGAAGTGAGTGAGATCATGGTCAGCCCCGTGGTGGAGGTATGGTGAGTTTTTTACGGTTTTGAAACGGGTTTTCATGGTGGAGGACACGGCTGGTTTCATGGTAGGAATCATGGCGATTCGCATGATACGAGTTATGATGGATGTCATGCGAGGGGTTTGTGGTAAGGGCTATGATGAGTACCACTAGAGGGGTCTATGGTGAGGGATATGATGGTTGTCATGAGAGGGGGGTCTGAGGTGAGGACTAACATGCCTGAAGTCTCGGGGTTCCTGTGTTGTATTTGGGTGTCATGATAGATTGGCTTTGGTATGGGTTATGATGGGTCTCATGAGAGTGGTATGTGGTGAGGAGCTATGATGGGCGTCATGAGAGTGGTATGTGGTGAGGAGCTATGATGGGCGTCATGAGAGTGGTATGTGGTGAGGAGCTATGATGGGCGGCATGAGAGTGGTATGTGGTGAGGAGGTATGATGGGCGTCATGAGAGTGGTATGTGGTGAGGAGCTATGATGGGCGTCATGAGAGTGGTATGTGGTGAGGAGCTATGATGGGCGTCATGAGAGGGGTCTGTGGTGAGGGCTATGATGGGCGTTATGAGAGGGGTCTGTAGTAAGGGGATGGGCGTCATGAGAGGGGTCTGTGGTGAGGTCTATGATGGGCGTCATGAGAGGGGTCTGTGGTGAGGGCTATGATGGGCGTCATGAGAGGGGTCTGTGGTGAGGGCTATGATGGGCGTCATAAGAGGGGTCTGTGGTGAGGGCTATGATGGGCGTTATGAGAAGGGTCTGTAGTAAGGGGATGGGCGTCATGAGAGGGGTCTGAGGTGAGGGCTGTGATGAGCATTATGATGGGAAACATGATGGGGTATCTGCTGGGTCTCACGTTGCGGTATACAGTGTATGTCATGATGGCAATAGTCATTGGTATTGAGTCTTAGTGTGGGGCTATGGTTAAGACATGGTGTTAGTTTACATGGCTTCCATGATGGGAGTTAGAACAAGCGTTATAAGGCCGGAAATACTTAAAATCTTGTGGTCGTGTGAGACAATTATATTCCAAATGAAATACAAAATATTTAGGCCACCAGAGTCTTGCATAAGATCCTTTGAACGTCTATATTTCACGTCACTCTATCGTGTAACATAATCTCAAGACAAAACATTCAACACATGAGTTGATTGTCTTCAAACTCGGTGAAGAAGTCCTGTTAAAGTCATGAGGGTCAGGCGTGCTCCCTGCACAGTGACTAGTCTTACATTAGGCCTGATCTATGTACATGGGAATGTTGGTGAAAAAGGTCGGGAAATAAAAAGTACCCAGATGGCAGAGGGTAATTGAGTCAAGGTTACGTTGAGACCATTATCTAAGGATGTGTGTGTGTGTGTGTGTGTGTGTGTGTGTGTGTGTGTGTGGACCTGATACCAGTGATTTCTACGTTCAAACATAATCTTGATGTTTAGTCTGGGAAGCAGTGAGGGATATGCTTTTTAAACAATCACATGTGAAACGGATTGTCTGCGCATGACGCTTCGAGGCATGACGTAATGGTGCGGTCTACACCCTGGCTCCACCATGCTCTAGGGTCGTACTGTCGTACTCCAGGGCTTCCATTGAGAGTTCAAAAGAGGGAAGGTTCACCAGAGCAGGGAGGTTCACCAGGGTAGGGAGGTTCACCAGGGTAGGGAGGTTCACCAGAGCAGGGAGGTTCACCAGAGCAGGGAGGTTCACCAGGGTAGGGAGGTTCACCAGAGCAGGGAGGTTCACCAGAGCAGGGAGGTTCACCAGAGCAGGGAGGTTCACCAGAGCAGGGAGGTTCACCGGAGCAGGGAGGTTCACCAGAGCAGGGAGGTTCACCAGAGCAGGGAGGTTCACCAGGGTAGGGAGGTTCACCAGAGCAGGGAGGTTCACCAGTGCAGGGAGGTTCACCAGAGCAGGGAGGTTCACCAGGATAGGGAGGTTCACCAGAGCAGGGAGGTTCACCAGGGTAGGGAGGTTCACCAGAGCAGGATGGCTCACCAGAGCAGGGAGGTTCACCAGGGCAGGGAGGTTCACCAGAGCAGGGAGGTTCACCAGACCAGGGAGGTTCACCAGGGTAAGGAGGTTCACCAGAGCAGGGAGGTTCACCAGAGCAGGGAGGTTCACCAGGGTAGGGAGGTTCACCAGAGCAGGGAGGTTCACCAGGGTAGGGAGGTTCACCAGAGCAGGGAGGTTCACCAGAGCAGGGAGGTTCACCAGAGCAGGGAGGTTCACCGGAGCAGGGAGGTTCACCAGAGCAGGGAGGTTCACCAGGGCAGGGAGGTTCACCAGAACAGGGAGGTTCACCAGAACAGGGAGGTTCACCAGAGCAGGGAGGTTCACCAGAGCAGGGAGGTTCACCAGAGCAGGGAGGTTCACATAATTCTCACGGTGTGACACTCTGGCCCTGGTTTGTGGAATACTTAAAGCTACCGTGTACTTAAAGCTACTTAAAGCTACTCTAGTCTACCAAGATTTTTATTCCCTCGAACATTAAGAAAACATGATTTTTTTTCTATTAGTATATGCAATGAAAGGAAATTTTATGATTTCGATACTGATAGAGGCTAAGAAAACTGACACTTTTGATTGATATAATTAATAAATTGTGTGTTATAAGAGTATGATATAGCGAAGCCATGTTGACGCCAGTACAGACGATAATGGGTAATTGTGTATACAGAAAGTTACGGGGTTGGGTTGGATGGAAGCTTTCTTGTGTGAGGTTTTCCGTCACTGTTATGCTGAATGTACAGCTGGAGACATATTTGGTGTAAGGCCTGAGCCATGCTGAGCTAGCATTGTAAATCAGAAACGGGTAAGACATAATGAAGCAATTTGATCAGCTGGAAGGAAGGAGGGTGAGGAATTTTGAAGAGTTTATCCTAAAAGGACGAAAAGATCTTATAAAAAAGCAAAGTTTGAAGAATTTTGGAAACATTAAAGGTCTGGAATTTGTTGTCAATAATGGAGAAACAGAATACGAAGTCGCAACAAATGGATAAGGAAATAGGGAGCCTAAAGAATCAAATCAAATATCATGAAGTGTCACGAAACAGAAGAGGAAATTAAGGTATTAAGAACTATAATAAGAAATCAATGTTCAGGCAGGAATAAGGAGGAAACTCCTTCGATGGAAAAAGAATTCCATCAGTGGAAGGAAACAAAAGACGCACGTCAAAGGGAACCTTCTCAGCTGGCTGGAAATAGTTTGGAACCACCAGTGGCGTGCCCCAGGGCCCGGTCCATTCCTGGAACCCACTGCTTTTCTTGATGTATGCAAATGACTTGCCAGTAGGACTGGATTCGTAGCTTAACATGATTGCAGATGATCCTAAGGACAAGAGAGAAATAAGGAACGGTGAAAATTGCATCAACTTTTAAGGGGACCCCAAACTGGAATCCAGAGTTGGTCTGATACATATTTGATGAAATTAATTCCGGCTAATTATTGAGTATACCTGGTAAGTTGTATGGCAGAGTGGTGATTGAGGGGTTGATGGCATGCACAGAGCATCAGATTGGGGAGGAACAATGTGTTTTTCGTTAGTGTTAAAGAATGTGTGGATCAGGTATCTGCTTTGAATACTGTGTATAAGAAATACTTTAGAGAAACAGAAATTATATGAAGAAATTGTATGATAAAGTTGCGTTTTGGAAAGTGTTGAGAATATATGATGATATGCTCCAGTGCTGTGATTATATGTTGATATGCCCCAGTGATGCGTATACATGCTGATATGCTCCAGTGAAGGTCTACATGATGACGCTACCAGCTGCTGTCATGTTCCACTGAGTTTCAACATCCCTCACTTCTAACTATAATGACGTAATACATGACGCTACCAGCTGCTGTCATGTTCCACTGAGTTTCAACATCCCTCACTTCTAACTATAATGACGTAACTTGGCCCACAAGCTCATCCTGAGATGACCCAGTTAGGTTACACTAGGAAGCCTCCCTTTGCGTGTTAGCCAGGCGTGGGGTGAGGACGTCGGTGGAGGGCAATCTCACCAGAACACTCGTTCAGGATCAGTATGAGGAATGGTTTCAGGAGGAGCACGGGCATCTACCGGTAACAATGCTGTTAGTGCTCACCCTTCCTGCTTTAACGAGGCAGCGGCAGGAACAAACGAACAATGGCTTCATTTGCCAGCAACCTGGAGAAGTGACCCAAGTGCTTCTGAAGTCTGTGGCATTCTTAGAGTGTACATTATAGTCACAACAAACACTGCTATTGACCGAAAAAAGAAAAAATTCTGATTTGTCAGAATTCACGAAGGAAGGGACTGTCTCGTTTACCGTGCTGGAAATCAAGATACGTGCGTCGTATTGTCTTTGTTATCAAAGGACGCAAGATGGTTCTTGACTCCCAGTACTTCTTGACCAGAAAGATCAACATCTAAGTTAGAATTCACGGCAGCCAGAACTGTGCAGGACATTCCTCTCTCTGTCGCTTTTGTAGAATCTCAGCTCTTCCCTGACCGACCGACGGAGCTTCATACAACGTATTTAATTCCGTTGTGCTGAGTGCATCAGTTATGCTGAGTGCATCAGTTGTGCTGAGTGCATCAGTTGTGCTCAGTGCATCAGTTGTGCTGAGTGCATCAGGTGTACTGAGTTCATCAGTTGTGCTGAGTGCATCAGTTGTGCTGAGTGTATCAGTTGTACTGAGTGCATCAGGTGTGCCGAGTACATCAGTTGTGCTGAGTGCATCAGTTGTGCTGAGTGCATCAGTTGTGCTGAGTGCATCAGGTGTACTGAGTGCATCAGGTGTGCCGAGTACATCAGTTGTGCTGAGTGCATCAGGTGTACTGAGTGCATCAGTTGTGCTGAGTGCATCAGGTGTACTGAGTGCATCAGGTGTGCCGAGTACATCAGTTGTGCTGAGTGCATCAGGTGTACTGAGTGCATCAGGTGTGCCGAGTACATCAGTTGTGCTGAGTGCATCAGGTGTACTGAGTGCATCAGGTGTACTTAGTGCATCAGGTGTACTGAGTGCATCAGGTGTGCCGAGTACATCAGTGATGCTGAGTGCATCAGTTGTGCTGAGAACATCAGTTGTGCTGAGTGCATCAGGTGTACTGAGTGCATCAGTTGTGCTGAGAGCATTAGGTGTACTGAGTGCATCAGTTGTGCTGAGTGCATCAGTTGTACTGAGTGCATCAGGTGTACTGAGTGCATCAGGTGTGCCGAGTACATCAGTTGTACTGAGTGCATCAGGTGTACTGAGTGCATCAGGTGTGCCGAGTACATCAGTGATGCTGAGTGCATCAGGTGTACTGAGTGCATCAGGTGTGCCGAGTACATCAGTTGTACTGAGTGCATCAGGTGTACTGAGTGCATCAGGTGTGCCGAGTACATCAGTGATGCTGAGTGCATCAGGTGTACTGAGTGCATCAGGTGTGCCGAGTACATCAGTTGTACTGAGTGCATCAGGTGTACTGAGTGCATCAGGTGTGCCGAGTACATCAGTGATGCTGAGTGCATCAGGTGTACTGAGTGCATCAGGTGTGCCGAGTACATCAGGTGTACTGAGTGCATCAGGTGTACTGAGTGCATCAGGTGTGCCGAGTACATCAGTGATGCTGAGTGCATCAGGTGTACTGAGTGCATCAGGTGTGCCGAGTACATCAGTTGTACTGAGTGCATCAGGTGTACTGAGTGCATCAGGTGTGCCGAGTACATCAGTGATGCTGAGTGCATCAGTTGTGCTGAGTGCATCAGTTGTGCTGAGAGCATTAGGTGTGCTGAGAGCATCAGTTGTGCTGAATGCATCAGTTGTGCTGAGTGCATCTGTTATGCTGAGTACATCAGTTGTGCTGAGTGCATCAGTTGTGCTGAGTGCATCTGTTGTGCTGAGTACATCAGTTGTGCTGAGTGCATCAGGTGTACTGAGTGCATCAGTTGTGCTGAGTGCATCAGTTGTGCTGAGTGCATCAGGTGTACTGAGTGCATCAGGTGTACTGAGTGCATCAGGTGTGCCGAGTACATCAGTGATGCTGAGTGTATCGTGAGAGCGTTGCCTGCTTGACTATGAGTGTACTGCTACCCACTGTGCTTGTTATCGCTTCATCACTTGATAGAAACTTAGTAATAAGTGCGTCTCAGGTGGGTGTTAAGATATTCATCGGACGTGAGTGTGTCTTTCGTGTTTCTTAAGGGGTTCAACCTAAGCGCGTTCGCCTACCTTGGACTCTCTGTGCAGCTGAGGATGGTAGAGAGAGAGAGAGAGAGAGAGAGAGAGAGAGAGAGAGAGAGAGAGAGAGAGAGAGAGACCATCTCTTCCCTCTGAGAGAACCATTGGTAAAGAAAATGTGGACTTGATCAAGTTGGCCAGTGCAAGAGAGATGTAGCCAGGACCCAGGAGTTACTACAGTCCAGCCCTCAAGTCTTAGCGACCTGGCTCCCGACCCCTGTCCCCCAAGCCTCACTCTGGTGCTTGTTCAGGAGGATATAATTTACTAATCTATTCCTCCCCGGATGCCGTTTTGCCGTTGGTTAACTACCATACCGGAGACAGGTGGTGGCCACGCCTGGCTGCCTCTGTAGCTCCTAACGAGCAACCAGGGAAAGAAAGAAGCCGCTCCTAGCCGAAGGATGCTTGGATCTGATCCTTTATTGTACGTACGATAGCTGACTGGATCCTTTATTGTACGTACGATAGGTGACTGGATCCTTTATTGTACGTACGATAGCTGACTGGATCCTTTATTGTACGTACGATAGCTGACTGGATCATTTATTGCGCGTACGATAGCTGACTGGTTCATTTATCGTATGTACGATAGTTGACTGGATCCTCTGTTGTAAGTACGATAGCTGACTGGATCCTTTATTGTAAGAACGATAGCTGACTGGATCCTTTATTGTACGTGCGATAGCTGACTGGATCCTTCATTATACGTAGATAGCTGACTGGATCCTTTAAAGTATGTACGATAGTTGACTGGATCCTTTATTGTAAGTACGATAGCTGACTGGATCCTTTATTGTACGTACGATAGCTGACGGGATCCTTTATTGTACGCACGATAGATGAACGGATGCTTTATCGCACGCACAATAGCTGACTGGATCATTTATCTCACGTACGATAGACGACTGGATCCGTCATTTCACGTAGGATAGCTGACTAGATTTTTTATCTCACGTACGAATAGTTGACTGGATTTTCTATTTCTTGGACGATAGTTGCCTCGATCCTCTATTTCCCGTACGATAACTGACTGGATCCTTTATCTCGCGTATGTTAGCTGGCCGGATCCTTTGTCGTACATACAATATCTAAGTGGACCCTGTATCTTTCATGCGATTCCTAACTGGATCCTCGATCGTTCGAAGGTAAAACCACCTGATTCTTTATCTTACGTAGGACAGATGACTGAATCCCTTATCCTGCGTAGGAAAGGTGATTTGATTTCGACTTCACAAGAAAAGAGGACGGGTTCATTAGCTGATTGGAACCTTTATCTCGTAAAGCTAATTAAATATATAAGATAAAGAAAAGTGCATCTGATATTTCATATAACGTAGGATGGGCGATTAGCTCTCTTCCTTTTTTTTCGCTTGGAGGATTAGGATCTGATTTCCAACCATATCCGATATAAGGGACTCTTAGCTTTTGTCAAAACAAATGACTGAGATTCGATCTTACAGACAGCTGACAAAGGATTAAAGTGTGGCATTCTATCTCACTAGTATTCAAGGTCCGATCTCCTATCTCGTGAGACTCAGTTTGATAAAGAATTTGATCCCCTGACGCGTAGGATGACACATTCCTATCACAGCGTTAGAAATCTGTTCGTGTGCAAACGTACAAAAATCAAAGGATTTGATCGTCTATCTGGAGAAGCATACGATATTCAGTTTCTCGCCTCACATACTGACGGAAAGAAAGATCGAGTATTGTTTTATGGAGCCCATGGAATGACACTGTCCACCAGATTTTGCAAAATCTTCTAGTTTGTCCATGATACTGGACAACCAACTGCCACAATTACACGAACGAATTCTCATCTCTAAATCTTCCAGCTACGTGCAACTCTTACGTAGGTTAAGACGAGAACTCCTGAGTTGGTTTTCCTGTCTTACGAAGACAAGATGAAACCACCAGATGTTAAAAGTCCACGGCCAAGATCCTGCCAGACAGAATACACATCTGATCTCAGCCGGTAACCAGCGCGCATCGCAGAGTTCCAACCAAGGGACATCAGAACCGAACGCTGGGCCAGCCTTCCAACCTCGCACTGCCAGGCCCAACCTGACTATAAACAGCGCCCTTACTACCAAACAAGGGAACATCCCTAACAATGAATGAGCCTATCCCAGAGCTTAAAATGTCTAGACACACGTGTGTAGTCATGATAAGAACTGTCATTAGAGTGTAATAGAAATCTTAACGCAGACAGCAAGATGAGTATATAGAGTTTTGACTGCCTTAGGAAAGATGCCTCGCTGGATACGAAACAATAGGAAGAGGCTCCTATAACATCAGATATATCGAATCATTACATACATGTGTCTTAAGCAATACAGTAAGAACTACAGGAGCTGTACACAACATAAAGCCAAAATGAATGATTATAAAAGATCAACCACGCTGATAATAAACTATAGAAATTAAAATCAAAAAGAAAATGAGGACATTTTGATATGAATCTGTAAAAAGAAAAAAACATATGATATACATGCAATGCATTTGTGGCGACAAATATAAGAAACTGCGTAGACCAGTGTATTCTCAACAATAACAAACAGTATTAAGGCGATTTTGTTAATGATGAATCCATATATCCAGAACAAATCACATGACATGTCCAGTTAACTTTCAGATATGATCATGAATGGGTTTACCTAAGGTACCTCAACTTCATAGTGATGCACAGGATACAGCAACATTGTTGTGCCACTGAACTGGTGGTTGACGAATCCAGGCAGAACTGACTGGTAACTCAGCAGAACATGATCCATGCAGAACTGACAGGTAACTCTGCAGAACATGATCCATGGTGAACTGACAGGTAACTCTGCAGAACATGATCCATGGTGAACTGACAGGTAACTCAGCAGAACATGATCCATGCAGAACTGACAGGTAACTCTGCAGAACATGATCCATGGTGAACTGACAGGTAACTCTGCAGAACATGATCCATGGTGAACTGACAGGTAACTCTGCAGAACATGATCCATGGTGAACTGACAGGTAACTCTGCGGAGCATGATCCATGGTGAACTGACAGGTAACTCAGCAGAACATGATCCATGCAGAACTGACTGGTAACTCAGCAGAACATGATCCATGGTGAACTGACTGGTAACTCAGCAGAACATGATCCATGGTGAACTGACAGGTAACTCAGCAGAACATGATCCATGCAGAACTGACTGGTAACTCAGCAGAACATGATCCATGGTGAACTGACAGGTAACTCAGCAGAACATGATCCATGGTGAACTGACAGGTAACTCAGCAGAACATGATCCATGCAGAACTGACTGGTAACTCAGCAGAACATGATCCATGGTGAACTGACAGGTAACTCAGCAGAACATGATCCATGGTGAACTGACAGGTAACTCAGCAGAACATGATCCATGGTGAACTGACAGGTAACTCTGCAGAACATGATCCCTGCAGAACTGACAGGTAACTCAGCAGAACATGATCCATGCAGAACTGACTGGTAACTCTGCAGAGCATGATCCATGCAGAACTGACTGGTAACTCTGCAGAACATGATCCATGCAGAACTGACAGGTAACTCAGCAGAACATGATCCATGCAGAACTGACTGGTAACTCTGCAGAGCATGATCCATGCAGAACTGACTGGTAACTCTGCAGAACATGATCCATGCAGAACTGACAGGTAACTCAGCAGAACATGATCCATGCAGAACTGACTGGTAACTCTGCAGAACATGATCCATGGTGAACTGACAGGTAACTCAGCAGAGCATGATCCATGCAGAACTGACTGGTAACTCAGCAGAACATGATCCATGCAGAACTGACTGGTAACTCAGCAGAACATGATCCATGCAGAACTGACTGGTAACTCTGCAGAACATGATCCATGCAGAACTGACAGGTAACTCAACAGAACATGATCCATGCAGAACTGACAGGTAACTCAACAGAACATGATCCATGCAGAACTGACTGGTAACTCTGCAGAACATGATCCATGCAGAACTGACAGGTAACTCAACAGAACATGATCCATGCAGAACTGACTGGTAACTCTGCAGAACATGATCCATGGTGAACTGACAGGTAACTCAACAGAACATGATCCATGCAGAACTGACGGGTAACTCAACAGAACATGATCCATGCAGAACTGACTGGTAACTCAGCAGAACATGATCCATGCAGAACTGACAGGTAACTCAACAGAACATGATCCATGCAGAACTGACTGGTAACTCTGCAGAACATGATCCATGGTGAACTGACAGGTAACTCAACAGAACATGATCCATGCAGAACTGACGGGTAACTCAACAGAACATGATCCATGCAGAACTGACTGGTAACTCAGCAGAACATGATCCATGCAGAACTGACAGGTAACTCTGCAGAACATGATCCATGCAGAACTGACGGGTAACTCAGTGGATCAAGAACACTAACCTGTCCAAATATCTAAAAAATAAAATCTCAAGTTCTCATGACATCATATCAAAAAAAAATCATGTTATAACAGAATAAAAATTTCAGTATTATCGGTCGATGGCCTGACCTTTGACCTGACAATTCCTGGCAGGGATTCGACATACGCTTCCCTACATTACGCTACAATAACTAATATAAACAACATAACCATTGACACGAATGGTTGAAAACAGAAGTATATAAACATTTGGATAGTCAGAGAACATCATTACCAATCCCTACGTAAAATCGCAAGCATATACACATGTATATATCACAGTGGAAACATTCAGTGTGAGAGTGTATAAATGGTCATGTGTAGCTGGTTCTTTTGCTTACTGTCACAGAATAGATCAAGGGCAATATGCTGTGTTGAAGACACCACCAGAGATTCCCGTCCTAACACCTCATTCCTCTCATGGTCTCAGATGGGACGAACGGACACACATGTATATTATAGAAATGCACGTGTACAGGGACATTGTCTGGACTGTAGAGAACTGTAATACATCTGAGGACTTGAGGAATTAAAATAATACGAAAAACTTGAAACTCTAAACGATGATGCAGAATGCCAACAGAACTTTGCGGAAAATGAGCCAAGATTCAGTGGGACCGGTATCCTCATCTGTGTACGTGTACCAGTTGACGATGGGAGAGGAAGTAAACATACTGTGTGGCACAAGGTCTCTGTCTTCAGTGGCATATGTGCTGGAGTGTGTGTGGGGTTCCTAGCGACGGTAGGGTCCACGGGTGGGTTATAAAACTCCACATAACCCTTATTTGAAGAGTCCACTTAACCTCAGCGTTAGTTAGTTTTAGCGTTATCTTAAAGGTGATTATACTGTGATCGTCTCGGCCTCATTATCCACACAAGGGCGGTTAATAAAACGAATGCAATTAGGACAGTCAAGTTGTTAGCACAGTCAGGAAGGTCACCTGGTACTTCAGTGAACAAGAACTTTATTACTTAGTGTCATCCTTGACGTATTCTGGCGAGGTGTTTACGTTCTTAATCATTAGCATGAGTGACGTCACTCACTTTCGTCACATATTTGTTTATATTGTTCGATGGATGTCTTCAAGAATTTACCTTTTTTTTCGACCCCAAATGCTCAACTTATTGATTATCTGTGAACGATCAGATTATCTGTGATTATCTCAAATACAATAGTTGACTGGATCGTTTACCTCCTTTATCTCACGTACGATAGCTGACTAGATCCTGTACCTCATGTACGATAGCTGACTGGATCCTTTATCTCACGTACGATAGCTGGATGGATCCTTTACCTCACGTACGATAGCTGGATGGATCCTTTATCTCACGTACGATAGCTGACTAGATCCTGTACCTCACGAACGATAGCTGACTGGATCCTTTAACACAGTACCTAACCGGATCCTTTATCTTATGTAAGATGGCTTAAAAGCTTTATACCCAAGTGGGTCTGTGCGCCCAACCGGCCCTTATGATTCACTGCGGTAAACAGACCTTGCTAAGCCTCCATTCTCAAATCACCAGAGAGGAATGCTGAGGTTGGCACTACGGACCCACACAGCACCTTAACCCAGCGATGCTGTGCCTTACTATAAGCAAGGGAGCTGCTAAAAATTCGCTCAGACCTGATGACGTAAAATATGACTATCAGGTGAGGGATATTGTCTATGGCTGAACGAGGGGGATTTCGAGGGTGTGCCTTCGTGAGCAGTGGTGTCAGTAGTGACCTGGCCTCGGAGCACAGTGCCAGGGGTCACTGTCTTCACCCTAAGGTGGGGATGAGATAGAGAGAGAGAGAGAGAGAGAGAGAGAGAGAGAGAGAGAGAGAGAGAGAGAGAGAGAGAGAGAGAGAGAGAGAGAGAGAGAGCGCTATCACAAAGCACTATTGTTACCATCATTGTTACTTTCAAATACCATTCTTGGCTCTGGTTACCATGTTCGGCATTAGTTGAAAACAACTGCCAATCTAAACAACAGTTTGGTGCAAAACTGAATTAGTTTTGTGCCTTTGGAATAAATATTGATCAAGTTTAAGGTTACTAAATTACCTAACTCACATGAGAGACGACAGTGGCAACTTTGCTTCTTCATCATCTTATATTTCCTCTGGTTATGACTGTACACGTCAGGCCTCAGACGCTACCTCAACAACACCCAGACTTTTGAGCACTTCTATACTCACTCTTTTAGTAGCCATTATAGTACTTCTATACTCACCCTTTTAGTAGCCATTATAGTACTTCTATACTCACTCTTTTAGTAGCCATTATAGTACTTCTATACTCACCCTTTTAGTAGCCATTATAGTACTTCTATACTCACCTTTTTAGTAGCCATTACAGTACTTCTATACTCACCTTTTAGTAGCCATTATAGTACTTCTATACTCACCTTTTAGTAGCCATTACAGTACTTCTATACTCACCTTTTAGTAGCCATTATAGTACTTCTATACTCACCTTTTAGTAGCCATTACAGTACTTCTATACTCACCCTTTTACTAGCTATTATAGTACTTCTATGCTCACCTTTTAGTAGCCATTATAGTACTTCTATACTCACCCTTTTAGTAGCCATTATAGTACTTCTATACTCACCCTTTTAGTAGCCATTAAGTACTTCTATACTCACCCATTAGTCCATAGTACTTCCATCTATTAGTACCATAAGTCTTCCATACTACCATTAGTAACACAGAATGCTTCATACTCACCCATTAGTAACCATCAGAATACTTCCATACTCACCCATTAGTAACCATCAGAATACTTCTATACTCACCATTAGTAACCATCAAAAGCTTCCATACTCACCCATTAGTAACATCAGAATGTTCCATACTCACCCATTAGTAACCATCAAAGGCTTCCATACTCACCCATTAGTAATCATCAGAATGCTTTCATACTCACCCATTAGTAACCATCAGAATACTTCCATACTCACCCATTAGGAACTATCAGAATACTTCCATACTCACCCATTAGTAACCATCAGAAGGCTTCCATACTCACCCATTAGTAACATCAGAAGGATTCCATACTCACCCATTAGTAACCATCAGAAGGCTTCCATACTCACCCATTAGTAACCATCAGAATACTTCCATACTCGCCCATTAGTAACCATCAGAAGGCTTCCATACTCACCCATTAGTAACCATCAGAATACTTCCATACTCGCCCATTAGTAACCATCAGAAGGCTTCCATACTCACCCATTAGTAACCATCAGAATACTTCCATACTCACCCATTAGTAACCATCAGAATACTTCCATACTCACCCCATTAGTAACCATCAGAATACTTCCATACTCACCCATTAGTAACCATCAGAATACTTCCATACTCACCCATTAGTAACCATCAGAATGCTTCCATACTCACCCATTAGGAACCATCAGAATACTTCCATACTCACCCATTAGTAACCATCAGAAGGCTTCTATACTCACCCATTAGTAACCATCAGAATACTTCCATACTCACCCATTAGTAACCATCAGAATACTTCCATACTCACCCATTAGTAACCATCAGAAGGCTTCCATACTCACCCATTAGTAACCATCAGAATACTTCCATACTCACCCCATTAGTAACCATCAGAAGGCTTCCATACTCACCCCATTAGTAACCATCAGAATACTTCCATACTCGCCCATTAGTAACGATCAGAATACTTCCATACTCGCCCATTAGTAACCATCAGAAGGCTTCCATACTCACCCATTAGTAACCATCAGAAGGCTTCCATACTCACCCATTAGTAACCATCAGAAGGCTTCCATACTCACCCATTAGTAACCATCAGAATACTTCCATACTCACCCATTAGTAACCATCAGAATACTTCCATACTCACCCATTAGTAACCATCAGAATACTTCCATACTCACCCATTAGTAACCATCAGAAGGCTTCCATACTCACCCATTAGTAACCATCAGAATACTTCCATACTCACCCATTAGTAACCATCAGAATACTTCCATACTCACCCATTAGTAACCATCAGAAGGCTTCCATACTCACCCATTAGTAACCATCAGAAGGCTTCCATACTCACCCATTAGTAACCATCAGAATACTTCCATACTCACCCATTAGTAACCATCAGAATACTTCCATACTCACCCATTAGTAACCATCAGAATACTTCCATACTCACCCATTAGTAACCATCAGAATACTTCCATACTCACCCATTAGTAACCATCAGAATACTTCCATACTCACCCATTAGTAACCATCAGAATACTTCCATACTCACCCATTAGTAACCATCAGAAGGCTTCCATACTCACCCATTAGTAACCATCAGAAGGCTTCCATACTCACCCATTAGTAACCATCAGAATACTTCCATACTCACCCATTAGTAACCATCAGAATACTTCCATACTCACCCATTAGTAACCATCAGAAGGCTTCCATACTCGCCCATTAGTAACCATCAGAATACTTCCATACTCACCCATTAGTAACCATCAGAATGCTTCCATACTCACCCATTAGTAACCATCAGAATACTTCCATACTCACCCATTAGTAACCATCAGAAGGCTTCCATACTCACCCCATTAGTAACCATCAGAAGGCTTCCATACTCACCCCATTAGTAACCATCAGAAGGCTTCCATACTCAACCTTTTACTATGTAAGATCTGTACTGTTTTGATCATGCTCTGTTCCCTTCCCTGATCAGGATTCCGTATGGGAGAGATGGCGACACGGTTATCTATATTGCATTCGTTATTTGACCAGCCGTCAGGAGTGCGGTCTGTTATTGCCTCCCCCTTAGTAACCAATCACCGACGTGGTCTTACATTACCCTTTGCTTGGTGACCAGTCAGCTTTGGGATCGCATACTGACGTAGTTAATACCCAGTCAGGGCTCGGGATTTACACTGGTGTCATTTTTATCCAATAAACAGTAGGTTCTTATGCTTCATACTTTAGCGGCCAATCAGCGACGGTGGTCTATCTCCTTTAGATCCGCTCGATAATACCAATAGCACTCCTCCTCCATCCTTTCATTAATACTACACTTTTGTTTTTATAAGCGGCTTCCTCATTAGTATTCCTGGCCTGGTGCATTAGATAGTAATGAACATGGAATAATTATTGGACTGTGTGGGTAGCAATCTATAGAAGGGAAGAGGATCTTTAACAGGTCTTCAGAACGCCTCACAGTTCAAATGGAATTAGCCAAACAAGATGTTAATGTCCAGCTGTGAAGTACTGGTATTATTGCGAGATGAGGAACGCTGCTGCCGCTCCCACAGTCGATGATGCAGACAGAGTGTATCACTAGCGGCTCCTGTGAGTGGTGAGAGGCCAGCCAGCAAGCGGGCCCGGGCCAGGACGGTGAGGGGCGGGTGGTTTGCGAGGCGGTGGTCCAACATACCGACGGGACGCAGGAGACGGAGAGAGAGAGAGAGAGAGAGAGAGAGAGAGAGAGAGAGAGAGAGAGAGAGAGAGAGAGAGAGAGAGAGCGAGAGAGAGAGATAGAGAGAGAGAGAGAGAGAGAGAGAGAGAGAGAGAGAGAGAGAGAGAGAGAGAGAGAGAGAGAGATGAAAGAACGAGATAAAGAAGGTTATGGAAAACAAAGGAAACAACATAGATCACATGTCAAAACATCGCTACAAGACTGCCTGCCTCCCTAAAGTAAATGAGGATCTTCCTCATTTCCATCTCGGTAGTAATTATCAGTGCTTAGCATGAGTTTATTGTCTTTAAGATTTACGACAGGCAGGTGATCCTAATGTTTAATGACCCTCATATTTTTTTACATTAGCTGAGAAAACATGGCCATCTGAGGCCCTAACCACGACCATCTCACTACCCATATATATATATATATATATATATATATATATATATTTGACAATCGCATGTTTACCAAATGGCGTCCTACCTACGTCTCATCGTTGTATATCAACTGACAGTTATATTTCTCTCTTGTGTCTCCCCTGATGATATGATTATTACACAAAAGTGCACCTGGGAACTTATCGTGTTTCATTTTCCCCGTGGACTCAGGAATATATATAGAAGAGAGAATGTTTGGGTGAAGAGAGTGGTGAGAGTAAGTGAGCTTGGGAAGGAGACTTGTGTGAGGAAGTACCAGGAGAGACTGAGTACAGAATGGAAAAAGGTGAGAACAAAGGAGGTAAGGGGAGTGGGGGAGGAATGGGATGTATTTAGGGAAGCAGTGATGGCTTGCGCAAAAGATGCTTGTGGCATGAGAAGCGTGGGAGGTGGGTTGATTAGAAAAGGTAGTGAGTTGTGGGATGAAGAAGTAAGATTATCAGTGAAAGAGAAGAGAGAGGCATTTCGACGATTTTTGCAGGGAAAAAATGCAAATGAGTGGGAGAGGTATAAAAGAAAGAGGCAGGAGGTCAAGCGAAAGGTGCAAGAGGTGAAAAAGAGGGCAATTGAGAGTTGGGGTGAGAGAGTATAATTAAATTTCAGGGAGAATAAAAAGATGTTTTGGAAGGAGGTAAATAAAGTGCGTAAGACAAGGGAGCAAATGGGAACTTCAGTGAAGGGGGCTAATGGGGCGGTGATAACAAGTAGTGGTGATGTGAGAAGGAGATGGAGTGAGTATTTTGAAGGTTTGTTGAATGTGTTTGATGATATAGTGGCAGATATAGGGTGTTTTGGTCGAGGTGGTGTGCAAAGTGAGAGGGTTAGGGAAAATGATTTGGTAAATTGAGAAGAGGTAGTAAAAGCTTTACGGAAGATGAAAGCCGGTAAGGCAACAGGTTTGGATGGTATTGCTGTGGAATTTATTAAAAAAGGGGGTGACTGTATTGTTGACTGGTTGGTAAGGTTATTTAATGTATGTATGATTCATGGTGAGGTGCCTGAGGATTGGCGGAATGCTTGCATAGTGCCATTGTACAAAGGCAAAGGGGATAAGAGTGAGTGCTCAAATTACAGAGGTATAAGTTTGTTGAGTATTCCTGGTAAATTATATGGGAGGGTATTGATTGAGAGGGTGAAGGCATGTACAGAGCATCAGATTGGGGAAGAGCAGTGTGGTTTCAGAAGTGGTAGAGGATGTGTGGATCAGGTGTTTGCTTTGAAGAATGTATGTGAGAAATACTTAGAAAAAGAAATGGATTTGTATGTAGCATTTATGGATCTGGAGAAGGCATATGACAGAGTTGATAGAGATGCTCTTTGGAAGGTTTTAAGAATATATGGTGTGGGAGGCAAGTTGTTAGAAGCAGTGAAAAGTTTTTATAGAGGATGTAAGTCCTGTGCACGTGTAGGAAGAAATGGAAAGTAATTGGTTCTCAGTGAATGTAGGTTTGCGTCACGGGTGTGTGATGTCTCCATGGTTGTTTAATTTGTTTATGGATGGGGTTGTTAGGGAGGTGAATGCAAGAGCTTTGGAAAGAGGGGCAAGTATGCAGTCTGTTGTGGATGAGAGAGCTTGGGAAGTGAGTCAGTTGTTCGCTGATGATACAGCGCTGGTGGCTGATTCATGTGAGAAACTGCAGAAGCTGGTGACTGAGTTTGGTAAAGTGTGTGAAAGAAGAAAGTTAAGAGTAAATGTGAATAAGAGCAAGGTAATATATTAGGTACAGTAGGGTTGAGGGTCAAGCTAATTGGGATGTAAGTTTGAATGGAGAAAAACTGGAGGAAGTAAAGTGTTTTAGATATCTGGGAGTGGATCTGGCAGCGGATGGAACCATGGAAGCGGAAGTGAATCATAGGGTGGGGGAGGGGGCGAAAATTCTGGGAGCGTTGAAGAATGTTTGGAAGTCGAGAACATTATCTCGGAAAGCAAAAATGGGTATGTTTGAAGGAATAGTGGTTCCAACAATGTCGTATGGTTGCGAGGCGTGGGCTATGGATAGAGTTGTGCGCAGGAGGGTGGATGTGCTGGAAATGAGATGTCTGAGGACAATATGTGGTGTGAGGTGGTTTGATCGAGTTAATAATGTAAGGGTAAGAGAGATGTGTGGAAATAAAAAGAGCGTGGTTGAGAGCGCAGATGAGTGTGTTTTGAAATGGTTTGGGCATATGGAGAGCATGAGTGAGGAAAGATTAACCAAGAGGATATATGTGTCGGAAGTGGAGGGAACGAGAAGTGGGAGACCAAATTGGAAAGATGGAGTGAAAAAGATTTTGAGTGATCGTGGCCTGAACATGCAGGAGGGTGAAAGGCGTGCAAGGAATAGAGTGAATTGGATCGATGTGGTATACCGGGGTCGACGTGCTGTCAATGGATTGAATCAGGGCATGTGAAGCGCCTGGGGTAAACCATGGAAAGTTCTTTGGGGCCTGTATGTGGAAAGGGAGCTGTGGTTTCGGGCATTATTGCATGACAGCTAGAGACTGAGTTTGAACGAATGGGGCCTTTGTTGTCTTTTCCTAGCGCTACCTTGCACACATGAGGGGGGAGGGGGTTGTTATTCCATGTGTGGCGAGGTGGCGATGGGAACAAATAAAGGCAGACAGTATGCATTATGTACATTTGTATATATGTATATGTCTGTGTGTGTATATATATATGTGTACATTGAGATGTATAGGTATGTATATTTGCGTGTGTGGACGTTTATGTATATACATGTGTATGTGGGCGGGTTGGGCCATTCTTTCGTTTTTTTCCTTGTGCTACCTCGCTAACGCGGGAGACAGCGACAAAGGAAGATAAAAGATTAAATAAATAAAATAATATATATATATATATATATATATATATATATATATATATATATATATATATATATATATATATATATATATATATATATACATATGTATATATATAGTAGCCACCACCCTAGGACTACAACCATTCTTCCATCTGTGTATCACCAAAATGAACCAAAAAAAAAGGGCCTTCCCCGTGTGTATGAAAACTCACTTTTATGACTCACATCGACGCACGGTCCGGGTAACGGAGATGATGATAAGTGATCCTAGCGTCCCCTCGCCTGTGATCTCTATAATGTAATTAGGAAGGTTGTAATTAACGACGAAGAAAGAGTCCAGCATGCGCGGGAGACTCGACCTGTGGCATGACTGCTTACAAATGGCCTATTCGCATCGGCGTCGTGTTCATGTTGCCTACACCCTGTCCTCCACCTCAGTGCTCCCGGGCGAGGGGGGTGGGGGGTGATGGGAGCATTCAGCTCATTTTTAGAAACGGAGGGATGGGTAATGCTTGAGGAGGTGGTAGGCTGCATGGATAGAGATGGGAGGGAAACCAGATGGGTGAGAAATGGATGCCTTACTGAAGAGACTGGCAACGACTGGGTTCCAACCCCACACTTCCATATACTCGACTGGACCCCAACCCTACTCTACTGTATATTCGACAGGATCCCAAGCCACACATTTGACAGGACTCCCAGCCCCACACTTCCATATACTGGAATGGACCCCAGCCCTACACTACTGTATATTCGACAGGATCCCAAGCCACACATCACTGTACTAGGCTGGACTTTAGCACCACACTTCTATGTATAATCTCTTGGGCCCCCATTACTACTCAGGACGTCTACACTGGTGTGTGTGTGTGTGGATGTGGTACTGGAGTAGTTCAATACGGTACCGCTAGGTTATCAGAGTCAGTATAGTTACGCAAAGTCAGTATAGTGAACACAGCATCAGCACAAGTAAGACGGTGGCAGTAAATCTAACACAGCAGAAATGAAAGCGACACACCAGTAGTGCTAGTAACACAGCATCAAAACAATTTAACACAGTAATAATATGATGATACCACAAACAGTATCGCAGTAGCACTAGTACCAGGAACAGTAGCAGTATAGATAGCACAGCACCAGCACAAATAGAACATTGTCGGTACAAAGAACATGTGGATGGAACCATCTTACACCCTCCGTGTCAGTAGGTTGCAGACAGCAGCCGCCCAGATAAGTATTACCCTACTGACTTAGGAGTGTTTTCGTGCTGCCCAGAACCATCTCACACCTTGTAAGTTTCTCACCTCATCAAAAGTTCTAGAACTGACCTTCCCATCTCCACCTCTGAAAGCCTCGCTAGATGACGACATTTGTTTACGACTGAAACGTTCAACATCGAGAGATGAATACACATCACTAACACTACACCATCACCATCAACAACACCAGTATGTACATGTTACTTACTACAAACACCCACCTTACAACATCAGCACGCAAGGTAGATCAGCCATGGGACACGAAGCAGAATGAATAGTAAACCATGGGTCAGATCGCCAGCATGATCCTTCAGTCTCCACTTGCAGAGATACAAGAACATAAACATCACTCAGAAAACTTCAAGACCTAGATGTATCTCTGTTATCTATATTCCTCTTGCTTGAAATATAATGCCACAATGCCCAGAGTCTTTATCATGAAGCGATATGGTCATCTTTATATATATATATATATATATATATATATATATATATATATATATCTTTTCTTTTTTCTTTCAAACTATTCGCCATTTCCCGCATTAGCGAGGTAGCGTTAAGAACAGAGGATTGGGCCTTTGAGGGAATACCCTCACCTGGCCCAACTCTCTGTTCCTTCTTTTGGAAAAAAAAAAAAAAAAAAAAAAAAAAAAAAAAAACGAGAGGGGAGGATTTCCAGCCCCCCGCTCCCTTCCCTTTTAGTCGCCTTCTACGACACGCAGGGAATACGTGGGAAGTATTCTTTCTCCCCTATCCCCAGGGATATATATATATATATATATATATATATATATA
Source organism: Panulirus ornatus (assembly GCF_036320965.1). Classification (NCBI taxonomy): domain Eukaryota; kingdom Metazoa; phylum Arthropoda; class Malacostraca; order Decapoda; family Palinuridae; genus Panulirus; species Panulirus ornatus. The sequence goes on from NC_092280.1 coordinate 10,151,946, forward strand.
TATATATATATATATATATATATATATATATATATATATATATATTTATTTTTTTTCTTTTTTTTTTTCAAACTATTCGCCATTTCCCGCGTTAGCGAGGTAGCGTTAAGAACAGAGAACTGGGCCTTTGAGGGAATATCCTCACCTGGCCCCTTCTCTGTTCCTTCTTTTGGAAAAAAAAAAAAAAATGAGAGGGGAGGATTTCCAGCTCCCCGCTCCCTCCCCTTTTAGTTGCCTTCTACGACACGCAGGGAATACGTGGGAAGTATTCTTTCTCCCCTATCCCCTATAAATATATATATATATATATATATATATATATATATATATATATATATATATATATATATATATATATATATATATATTTATTAAAAAAGGGGGTGACTGTATTGTTGACTGGTTGGTAAGGTTATCTAATGTATGTATGACTCATGGCGAGGTGCCTGAGGATTGGCGGAATGCTTGCATATGCCATTGTACAAAGGCAAAGGGAATAAGAGTGAGTGCTCAAATTACAGATGTATAAGTTTGTTGAGTATTCCTGGTAAATTATATGGGAGGGTATTGATTGAGAGGGTGAAGGCATGTACAGAGCATCAGATTGGGGAAGAGCAGTGTGGTTTCAGAAGTGGTAGAGGATGTGTGGATCAGGTGTTTGCTTTGAAGAATGTATGTGAGAAATACTTAGAAAAGCAAATGTCTTTGTATGTAGCATTTATGGATCTGGAGAAGGCATATGATAGAGTTGATAGAGATGCTCTGTGGAAGGTATTAAGAATATATGGTGTGGGAGGCAAGTTGTTAGAAGCAGTGAAAAGTTTTTATCGAGGATGTAAGGCATGTGTACGTGTAGGAAGAGAGGAAAGTGATTGGTTCTCAGTGAATGTAGGTTTGCGGCAGGGGTGTGTGATGTCACCATGGTTGTTTAATTTGTTTATGGATGTGGTTGTTAGGGAGGTGAATGCAAGTGTTTTGGAAAGAGGGGCAAGTATGAAGTCTGTTGGGGATGAGAGAGCTTGGGAAGTGAGTCAGTTGTTGTTCGCTGATGATACAGCGCTGGTGGCTGATTCATGTGAGAAACTGCAGAAGCTGGTGACTGAGTTTGGTAAAGTGTGTGAAAGAAGAAAGTTAAGAGTAAATGTGAATAAGAGCAAAGTTATTAGGTACAGTAGGGTTGTGGGTCAAGTCAATTGGGAGGTGAGTTTGAATGGAGAAAAACTGGAGGAAGTGAAGTGTTTTAGATATCTGGGAGTGGATCTGGCAGCGGATGTAACCATGGAAGCGGAAGTGGATCATAGGGTGGGGGAGGGGGCGAGAATTCTGGGAGCCTTGAAGAATGTGTGGAAGTCGAGAACATTATCTCGGAAAGCAAAAATGGGTATGTTTGAAGGAATAGTGGTTCCAACAATGTTGTATGGTTGCGAGGCGTGGGCTGTGGATAGAGTTGTGCGCAGGAGGATGGATGTGCTGGAAATGAGATGTTTGAGGACAATGTGTGGTGTGAGGTGGTTTGATCGAGTAAGTAACGTAAGGGTAAGAGAGATGTGTGGAAATAAAAAGAGCGTGGTTGAGAGAGCAGAAGAGGGTGTTTTGAAATGGTTTGGTCACATGGAGAGAATGAGTGAGGAAAGATTGACCAAGAGGATATATGTGTCGGAGTTGGAGGGAACGAGGAGAAGAGGGAGACCAAATTGGAGGTGGAAAGATGGAGTGAAAAAGATTTTGTGTGATCGGGGCCTGAACATGCAGGAGGGTGAAAGGAGGGCAAGGAATAGAGTGAATTGGATCGATGGGTAGACCGGGGTTGAGGTGCTGTCAGTGGATTGAATCAAGGCATGTGAAGCGTCTGGGGTAAACCATGGAAAGCTGTGTAGGTATGTATATTTGCGTGTGTGGACGTATGTATATACATGTGTAGGGGGGGGGGGGGTTGGGCCATTTCTTTCGTCTGTTTCCTTGCGCTACCTCGCAAACGCGGGAGACAGCGACATAGAAAAAAAAAAAAAAAAAAAAAAAAAAATATATATATATATATATATATATATATATATATATATATATATATATATATATATATATGTATATATATATATATATATATATATATATATATATATATATATATATATATATATATATATATATATATATATATCTATCCCTGGGAATAGGGGATTAAGAATACTTCCCACGTATTTCCTGCGTGTCGTAGAAGGCGACTAAAAGGGGAGGGAGCGGGGGGCTGGAAATCCTCCCCTCTCTTTTTTTTTTTCCAAAAGAAGGAACAGAGAATTGGGCCAGGTGAGGGTATTCCCTCAAAGGCCCAGTCCTCTCTTCTTAACGCTACCTCGCTAATAGGGGAAATGGCGAATAGTTTGAAAGAAAAAAGAATATATATATATATATATATATATATATATATATATATATATATATATATATATATATATATATATATATATATGTATATATATATATATGTTAAAAGCAGTGAAAAGTGTTTATCGAGGATGTAAGGCATGTGTACGTGTAGGAAGAGAGGAAAGTGATTGGTTCTCAGTGAATGTAGGTTTGCAGCAGGGGTGGGTGATGTCTCCATGGTTTTTTAATTTGTTTATGCATGGGGTAGTTAGGGAGGTGAATGCAAGAGTTTTGGAAAGAGGGGCAAGTATGAAGTCTGTTGGGGATGAGAGAGCTTGGGAAGTGAGTCAGTTGTTGTTCGCTGATGATACAGCGCTGGTGGCTGATTCATGTGAGAAACTGCAGAAGCTGGTGACTGAGTTTCGTAAAATGTGTGAAAGAAGAAAGTTAAGAGTAAATATGAATAAGAGCAAGGTAATTAGGTACAGTAGGGTTGAGGGTCAAGTCAATCGGGAGGTAAGTTTGAATGGAGAAAAACTGGAGGAAGTAAAGTGTTTTAGATATCTGGGAGTGGATCTGGCAGCGGATGGAACCATGGAAGCGGAAGTGGATCATAGGTTGGGGGAGGGGGCGAAAATCCTGGGAGCCTTGAAGAATGTGTGGAAGTCGAGAACATTATCTCGGAAAGCAAAAATGGGTATGTTTGAAGGAATAGTGGTTCCAACAATGTTGTATGGTTGCGAGGCGTGGGCTATGGACAGAGTTGTGCGCAGGAGGATGGATGTGCTGGAAATGAGATGTTTGAGGACAATGTGTGGTGTGAGGTGGTTTGATCGAGTAAGTAACGTTAGGGTAAGAGAGATGTGTGGAAATAAAAAGAGCGTGGTTGAGAGAGCAGAAGAGGGTGTTTTGAAATGGTTTGGGCACATGGAGAGAATGAGTGAGGAAAGATTGACCAAGAGGATATATGTGTCGGAGGTGGAGGGAACGAGGAGAAGTGGGAGACCAGATTGGAGGTGAAAAGATGGAGTGAAAAAGATTTTGTGTGATCGGGGCCTGAACATGCAGGAGGATGAAAGGAGGGCAAGGAATAGAGTGAATTGGATCGATGTGGTATACCGGGGTTGACGCGCTGTCAGTGGATTGAATCAGGGCATGTGAAGCGTCTGGGGTAAACCATGGAAAGCTGTGTAGGTATGTATATTTGCGTGTGTGGACGTATGTATATACATGTGTATGGGGGTGCGTTGGGCCATTTCTTTCGTCTGTTTCCTTGCGCTACCTCGCAAACGCGGGAGACAGCGACAAAAAAAAAATATATATATATATATATATATATATATATATATATATATATATATATATATATATATATATATATATATTTTTTTTTTTTTTCTTTTTTTTTTTATACGTTGTCGCTGTCTCCCGCGATTGCGAGGTAGCGCAAGGAAACAGACGAAAGAAATGGCCCAACCCACCCCCATACACATGTATATACATACGTCCACACACGCAAAATACACATACCTACACAGCTTTCCATGGTTTACCCCAGACGCTTCACATGCCTCGATTCAATCCACTGACAGCACGTCAACCCCGGTATACCACATCGCTCCAATTCACTCTATTCCTTGCCCTCCTTTCACCCTCCTGCATGTTCAGGCCCCGATCACACAAAATCTTTTTCACTCCATCTTTCCACCTCCAATTTGGTCTCCCTCTTCTCCTCGTTCCCTCCACCTCCGACACATATATCCTCTTGGTCAATCTTTCCTCACTCATTCTCTCCATGTGCCCAGACCATTTCAAAACACCCTCTTCTGCTCTCTCAACCACGCTATTTTTATTTCCACACATCTCTCTTACCCTTACGTTACTTGCTCGATGAAACCACCTCACACCATACATTGTCCTCAAACATCTGATTTCCAGCACATCTATCCTCCTGCGCACAACTCTATCCATAGCCCACGCCTCGCAACCATACAACATTGTTGGAACCACTATTCCTTCAAACATACCCATTTTTGTTTTCCGAGATAATGTTCTCGACTTCCATACATTCTTCAAGGCTCCCAGAATTTTCGCCCCCTCCCCCACCCTATGATCCACTTCCGCTTCCATGGTTCCATCCGCTGTCAGATCCACTCCCAGATAACTAAAACACTTCAAATCCTCCAGTTTTTCTCCATTCAAACTCACCTCCCAATTGACTTGACCCTCAACCCTACTGTACCTAATAACCTTGCTCTTATTCACATTTACTCTTAACTTTCTTCTTTCACACACTTTACCAATCTCAGTCACCAGCTTCTGCAGTTTCTCACATGAATCAGCCACCAGCGCTGTATCATCAGCGAACAACAACTGACTCACTTCCCAAGCTCTCTCATCCCCAACAGACTTCATACTTGCCCCTCTTTCCAAAACTCTTGCATTCACCTCCCTAACAACCCCATCCATAAACAAATTAAACAACCATGGAAACATCACACACCCCTGCCGCAAACCTACATTCACTGAGAACCAATCACTTTCCTCTCTTCCTACACGTACACATGCCTTACATCCTCGATAAAAACTTTTCACTGCTTCTAACAACTTGCCTCCCACACCATATATTCTTAATACCTTCCACAGAGCATCTCTATCAACTCTATCATATGCCTTCTCCAGATCCATAAATGCTACATACAAATCCATTTGCTTTTCTAAGTATTTCTCACATACAATCTTCAAAGCAAACACCTGATCCACACATCCTCTACCACTTCTGAAACCACACTGCTCTTCCCCAATCTCATGCTCTGTACATGCCTTCACCCTCTCAATCAATACCCTCCCATATAATTTACCAGGAATACTCAACAAACTTATACCTCTGTAATTTGAGCACTCACTCTTATCCCCTTTGCCTTTGTACAATGGCACTATGCACGCATTCCGCCAATCCTCAGGCACCTCACCGTGAGTCATACATACATTAAATAACCTTACCAACCAGTCAACAATACAGTCACCCCCTTTTTTAATAAATTCCACTGCAATATCATCCAAACCTGCTGCCTTGCCGGCTTTCATCTTCCGCAAAGCTTTTACTACCTCTTCTCTGTTTACCAAATCATTTTCCCTAACCCTCTCACTTTGCACACCACCTCGACCAAAACACCCTATATCTGCCACTCTATCATCAAACACATTCAACAAATCTTCAAAATACTCACCCCATCTCCTTCTCACATCACCACTACTTGTTATCACCTCCCCATTTGCGCCTTTCACTGAAGTTCCCATTTGCTCCCTTGTCTTACGCACTTTATTTACCTCCTTCCAGAACATCTTTTTATTCTCCATAAAATTTAATGATACTCTCTCACCCCAACTCTCATTTGCCCTTTTTTTCACCTCTTGCACCTTTCTCTTGACCTCCTGTCTCTTTCTTTTATACGTCTCCCACTCAACTGCATTTTTTCCCTGCAAACATCGTCCAAATGCCTCTCTCTTCTCTTTCACTAATACTCTTGCTTCTTCATCCCACCACTCACTACCCTTTCTAATCAACCCACCTCCCACTCTTCTCATGCCACAAGCATCTTTTGCGCAATCCATCACTGATTCCCTAAATACATCCCATTCCTCCCCCACTCCCCTTACTTCCATTGTTCTCACCTTTTTCCATTCTGTACTCAGTCTCTCCTGGTACTTCCTCACACAAGTCTCCTTCCCAACCTCACTTACTCTCACCACCCTGTTCACCCCAACATTCACTCTTTTTTTCTGAAAACCCATACAAATCTTCACCTTAGCCTCCACAAGATAATGATCAGACATCCCTCCAGTTGCACCTCTCATCACATTAACATCCAAAAGTCTCTCTTTCGCGCGCCTGTCAATTAACACGTAATCCAATAACCCTCTCTGGCCATCTCTCCTACTTACATAAGTATGCTTATGTATATCTCGCTTTTTAAACCAGGTATTCCCAATCATCAGTCCTTTTTCAGCACATAAATCTACAAGCTCTTCACCATTTCCATTTACAACACTGAACACCCAATGTATACCAATTATTCCCTCAACTGCCACATTACTCACCTTTGCATTCAAATCACCCATTTATATATATATATATATATATATATATATATATATATATATATATATATATATATATATATATATATATATATATATATTTTTTTTTTTTTTTTTTTTTTTTTTTTCTTTGCTTTGTCTCTGTCTCCCGCGTTTGCGAGGTAGCGCAAGGAAACAGACGAAAGAAATGGCCCAACCCACCCCCATACACATGTATATACATAAGTCCACACACGCAAATATACATACCTACACAGCTTTCCATGGTTTACCCCAAACGCTTCACATGCCTTGATTCAATCCACTGACAGCACGTCAACCCCGGTATACCACATCGCTCCAGTTCACTCTATTCCTTGCCCTCCTTTCACCCTCCTACATGTTCAGGCCCCGATCACACAAAATCTTTTTCACTCCATCTTTCCACCTCCAATTTGGTCTCCCTCTTCTCCCCCTTCCCTCCACCTCCGACACATATATCCTCTTGGTCAATCTTTCCTCACTCATTCTCTACATGTGACCAAACCATTTCAAAACACCCTCTTCTGCTCTCTCAACCACGCTCTTTTTATTTCCACACATCTCTCTTACCCTTACGTTACTTGCTCGATCAAACCACCTCACACCACACATTGTCCTCAAACATCTCATTTCCAGCACATCCATCCTCCTGCGCACAACTCTATCCATAGCCCACGCCTCGCAACCATACAACATTGTTGGAACCACTATTCCTTCAAACATACCCATTTTTGCTTTCCGAGATAATGTTCTCGACTTCCACACATTCTTCAAGGCTCCCAGAATTTTCGCCCCCTCCCCCACCCTATGATCCACTTCCGCTTCCATGTTTCCATCGCTGCCAGATCCACTCCCAGATATCTAAAACACTTCACTTCCTCCAGTTTTTCTCCATTCAAACTCACCTCCCAATTGACTTGACCCTCAACCCTACTGTACCTAATAACCTTGCTCTTATTCACATTTACTCTTAACTTTCTTCTTTCACACACTTTACCAAACTCAGTCACCAGCTTCTACAGTTTCTCACATGAAACAGCCACCAGCGCTGAAACTGAGTGGGAGACGTATAAAAGAAAGAGACAGGAGGTCAAGAGAAAGGTGCAAGAGGTGGAAAAAAAGGGCAAATGACAGTTGGGGTGAGAGAGTATCATTAAATTTTAGGGAGAATAAAAAGATGTTCTGGAATGAGGTAAATAAAGTGCGTAAGACAAGGGAGCAAATGGGAACTTCAGTGAAGGGCGCAAATGGGGAGGTGATAACAAGTAGTGGTGATGTGAGAAGGAGATGGAGTGAGTATTTTGAAGGTTTGTTGAAAGTGTTTGATGAGAGAGTGGCAGATATAGGGTGTTTTGGTCGAGGTGGTGTGCAAAGTGCGAGGGTTAGGGAAAATGATTTGGTAAACAGAGAAGAGGTAGTAAAAGCTTTGCGGAAGATGAAAGCCGGCAAGGCAGCAGGTTTGGATGGTATTGCAGTGGAATTTATTAAAAAAGGGGGTGACTGTATTGTTGACTGGTTGGTAAGGTTATTTAATGTATGTATGACTCATGGTGAGGTGCCTGAGGATTGGCGGAATGCGTGCATAGTGCCATTGTACAAAGGCAAAGGGGATAAGAGTGAGTGCTCAAATTACAGAGGTATAAGTTTGTTGAGTATTCCTGGCAAATTGTATGGGAGGGTATTGATTGAGAGGGTGAAGGCATGTACAGAGCATCAGATTGGGGAAGATCAGTGTGGTTTCAGAAGTGGTAGAGGATGTGTGGATCAGGTGTTTGCTTTGAAGAATGTATGTGACAAATACTTAGAAAAGCAAATGGATTTGTATGTAGCATTTATGGATCTGGAGAAGGCATATGATTGAGCTGATAGAGATGCTCTGTGGAAGGTATTAAGAATATATGGTGTGGGAGGCAAGTTGTTAGAAGCAGTGAAAAGTTTTTATCGAGGATGTAAGGCATGTGTACGTGTAGGAAGAGAGGAAAGTGATTGGTTCTAAGTGAATGTAGGTTTGCGGCAGGGGTGTGTGATGTCTCCATGGTTGTTTAATTTTTTTATGGATGGGGTTGTTAGGGAGGTGAATGCAAGAGTTTTGGAAAGAGGGGCAAGGATGAAGTCTGTTGGGGATGAGAGAGCTTGGGAAGTGAGGTAGTTGTTGTTCGCTGATATATATATATATATATATATATATATATATATATATATATATATATATATATATATATATATATATATATATATATATATATATATATATATATATATATATGTATATATATATATATATATATATATATATATATATATATATATATATATATATATATATATATATACATACATATATATATATATATATATATATATATATATATATATATATATATATATATATATATATATATATATATATATATATATATATATATTTACACAAACGTCAATAGCAGTTCTCATCAATTTAACCACTGTATCAATAAGCTTCAATGTCTAAGCTACATTATTTCCAATTTCACTATTTTCCTTCACATTTTCAATTGCGTCTGAAGGTTCTACTTCAAGAGTGATTGTTTTTCCAGTAAGGGTCTTCACATCTTGGTTACATCCACACACATTTAGGCACCCCACTCTGAGCCTTCGAGGAGGATGCTTTACTTGGTATGGCCGGAACTTTCTGGAAGCTCTCATCATGCTTATCCTCTTCTTGTCCTCTTCAAATTTCTTTCGTGTGTGTGTGTATATGTGCGTGTGTATGTGTATGTGTGTGTATGTGTATATGTATATATATATATATGTATATTATCCCTGGGGATAGGGGTGAAAGAATACTTCCCACGTATTCCTCGCGTGTCGTCGAAAGCGACTAGAGGGGACGGGAGCGGGGGGCCAGAAATCCTCCCCTCCTTGTATTAACTTTCTAAAATGGGAAACAGAAGAAGGAGTCACGCGGGGAGTGCTCATCCTCCTCGAAGGCTCAGAGTGGGGTGCCTAAATGTGTGTGGATGTAACCAAGATGTGAAAAAAGGAGAGATAGGTAGTATGTTTGAGGAAAGGAACCTGGATGTTTTGGCTCTGAGTGAAACGAAGCTCAAGGGTAAAGGGGAAGAGTGGTTGGGAATGTCTGGGGAGTAAAGTCAGGGGTTAGTGAGAGGACAAGAGCAAGGGAAGGAGTAGCAATACTCCTGAAACAGGAGTTGTGGGAGTATGTGATAGAGTGTAAGAAAGTAAATTCTCGATTAATATGGGTAAAACTGAAAGTTGATGGAGAGAGGTGGGTGATTATTGGTGCATATGCACCTGGGCATGAGAAGAAAGATCAAGAGAGGCAAGTGTTTTGGGAGCAGCTGAATGAGTGTGTTAGTGGTTTTGATGCACGAGACCGGGTTATAGTGATGGGTGATTTGAATGCAAAGGTGAGTAATGTGGCAGTTGAGGGAATAGTTGGTATACATGGGGTGTTCAGTGTTGTAAATGGAAATGGTGAAGAGCTTGTAGATTTATGTGCTGAAAAAGGACTGATGATTGGGAATACCTGGTTTAAAAAGCGAGATATACATAAGAATACTTATGTAAGTAGGAGAGATGGCCAGAGAGCGTTCTTGGATTACGTGTTAATTGACAGGCGTGCGAAAGAGAGACTTTTGGATGTTAATGTGCTGAGAGGTGCAACTGGAGGGATGTCTGATCATTATCTTGTGGAGGCTAAGGTGAAGATTTGTATGGGTTTTCAGAAAAGAAGAGTGAATGTTGGGGTGAAGAGGGTGGTGAGAGTAAGTGAGCTTGAGAAGGAGACCTGTGTGAGGAAGTACCAGGAGAGACTGAGTACAGAATGGAGAAAGGTGAGAACAATGGAAGCAAGGGGAGTGGGGGAGGAATGGGATGTATTTAGGGAATCAGTGATGGATTGCGCAAAAGATGCTTGTGGCATGAGAAAAGTGGGAGGTGGGTTGATTAGAAAGGGTAGTGAGTGGTGGGATGAAGAAGTAAGAGTATTAGTGAAAGAGAAGAGAGAGGCATTTGGACGATTTTTGCAGGGAAAAAATGCAATTGAGTGGGAGAAGTATAAAAGAAAGAGACAGGAGGTCAAGAGAAAGGTGCAAGAGGTGAAAAAAAGGGCAAATGAGAGTTGGGGTGAGAGAGTATCATTAAATTTTAGGGAGAATAAAAAGATGTTCTGGAAGGAGGTAAATAAAGTGCGTAAGACAAGGGAGTAAATGGGAACTTCAGTGAAGGGCGCAAATGGGGAGGTGATAACAAGTAGTGGTGATGTGAGAAGGAGATGGAGTGAGTATTTTGAAGGTTTGTTGAATGTGTTTGATGATAGAGTGGCAGATATAGGGTGTTTTGGTCGAGGTGGTGTGCAAAGTGAGAGGGTTAGGGAAAATGATTTGGTAAACAGAGAAGAGGTAGTGAAAGCTTTGCGGAAGATGAAAGCCGGCAAGGCAGCAGGTTTGGATGGTATTGCAGTGGAATTTATTAAAAAAGGGGGTGACTGTATTGTTGACTGGTTGGTAAGGTTATTTAATGTATGTATGACTCATGGTGAGGTGCCTGAGGATTGGCGGAATGCGTGCATAGTGCCATTGTACAAAGGCAAAGGGGATAAGAGTGAGTGCTCAAATTACAGAGGTATAAGTTTGTTGAGTATTCCTGGTAAATTATATGGGAGGGTATTGATTGAGAGGGTGAAGGCATGTACAGAGCATGAGATTGGGGAAGAGCAGTGTGGTTTCAGAAGTGGTAGAGGATGTGTGGATCAGGTGTTTGCTTTGAAGAATGTATGTGAGAAATACTTAGAAAAGCAAATGGATTTGTATGTAGCATTTATGGATCTGGCGAAGGCATATGATAGAGTTGATAGAGATGCTCTGTGGAAGGTATTAAGAATATATGGTTTGGGAGGAAAGTTGTTAGAAGCAGTGAAAAGTTTTTATCGAGGATGTAAGGCATGTGTACGTGTAGGAAGAGAGGAAAGTGATTGGTTCTCAGTGAATGTAGGTTTGCGACAGGGGTGTGTGATGTCTCCATGGTTGTTTAATTTGTTTATGGATGGGGTTGTTAGGGAGGTAAATGCAAGAGTTTTGGAAAGAGGGGCAAGTATGAAGTCTGTTGGGGATGATAGAGCTTGGGGAGTGAGTCAGTTGTTGTTCGCTGATGAAACAGCGCTGGTGGCTGATTCATGTGAGAAACTGCAGAAGCTGGTGACTGAGTTTGGTAAAGTGTGTGGAAGAAGAAAGTTGAGAGTGAATGTGAATAAAAGCAAGGTTATTAGGTACAGTAGGGTTGAGGGTCAAGTCAATTGGGAGGTGAGTTTGAATGGAGAAAAACTGGAGGAAGTGAAGTGTTTTAGATATCTGGGAGTGGATCTGGCAGCGGATGGAACCATGGAAGCGGAAGTGGATCATAGGGTGGGGGAGGGGGCGAAAATTCTGGGGGCCTTGAAGAATGTGTGGAAGTCGAGAACAATATCTCGGAAAGCAAAAATGGGTATTTTGAAGGAATAGTGGTTCCAACAATGTTGTATGGTTGCGAGGCGTGGGCTATGGATAGAGTTGTGCGCAGGAGGATGGATGTGCTGGAAATGAGATGTTTGAGGACAATGTGTGGTGTGAGGTGGTTTGATCGAGTGAGTAACGTAAGGGTAAGAGAGATGTGTGGAAATAAAAAGAGTGTGGTTGAGAGAGCAGAAGAGGGTGTTTTGAAGTGGTTTGGGCACATGGAGAGGATGAGTGAGGAAAGATTGACCAAGAGGATATATGTGTCGGAGGTGGAGGGAGCAAGGAGAAGAGGGAGACCAAATTGGAGGTGGAAAGATGGAGTGAAAAAGATTTTGTGTGATCGGGGCCTGAACATGCAGGAGGGTGAAAGGAGGGTAAGGAATAGAGTGAATTGGAGCGATGTGGTATACCGGGGTTGACATGCTGTTAGTGGATTGAATCAAGGCATGTGAAGCGTCTGGGGTAAACCATGGAAAGCTGTGTAGGTATGTGTATTTGCGTGGGTGGACGTGTGTATATGCATGTGTGTGGGGGGGGTTGGGCCATTTCTTTCATCTGTTTCCTCGCGCTACCTCGCAAACGCGGGAGACAGCGACATAGTATAAAAAAAAAAAAGAATATATATATATATATATATATATATATATATATATATATATATATATATATATATATATATATATATATATATATATATATATATATATATATATATATATACAGAAGCATTAGATCATTGAAGAATGCGTGGAATGAAAGGTAGTTATCTGGGAGGTTGTAAATGGGTAGGTTTGAAGTTGCAATAGTTTCATCAATGTTATATGGATGCGAGGCATGGGCTGTAGATGAGGAATGTGGTGAGGAGAGGGTGGATGTGTTGGAAATGAAATGTTAGAGGACAATATGTGGTGTGAGGTGGTTAGATCGATTAAGTAATGAAAGGGTAAGAGAGATGTGTGATGATAAAAAGATCGTGCTTGAGAGATAAGAAGAGGGTGTGTTAAAATTGTTTGGTCACATGGAGAGAATGGGTGAGGAAAGGCTCACAAAGAGGATATATGTGTCAGGAGTGGAGGGAGCAAGGGAAGCAGGTAGACCATATTGGAGGTGGAAGGATGAAGTGAAAATGAATACATTTGTTTAGGGCATGAATATGCAAAAGGATGAAAGGCGTGCACGGGATAGAGTGAAATGGAACGAAGTAGTATACAGGGTTCCACGTGCTGTCAATGGACTTAACCAGGCCGTGTGAGTGCCCAGGGTAACCATGGAAAGGTGTGTGGGACCTGGATGTGGATAAGGAGCTGTGATTTCGCTGCATTACACAAGACTGGTAGAGAATGGATGCGAGCGAATGCAACTTTTCATCATTTTTTGTGACGCCACCTCTCAAACACGGGAAACGGCGATCAATTCTGAAAAGCTATAATGTGTGTATAATGCAGTGGATATTTATCCAAAGAGGGGGTAACTGTACTGTTGATTGGTTTGTGAGGATAGTCAATGTATGTATGGATCTTGGTGAAGTGCCTGAGGATTGGCAGAATGCATACATAGTATCATTGTACAAAGGCAAATGGGATAAAGGTGAGTGTTCAAATTGCAGAGGCATAAGTTTGTTGAGCATTCCTGGGAAATTATAAGGGAGGGTTTTGATTGAGAGGGTAAAGGCATCTACAAAGCATGTACTGGGGAAGAGCAGTGTGGTTTCAGAAGAGGTAGAGGATGTGTGGATCAGGTGTTTGAAGAATGTATGTGAGAAATACTTAGAAAAACATGAAATGTATGTAGCATTTATGGATCTGGAGAAGGCATGTGACAGGATTGATAGAGATGTTTTGTGGAAGGTTTAAGGGGTATATGGTATGGGAGGTAAGTTGTTAGAAGCAGTGAAAAGCTTTTACCAAGGATGTAAAGCATGTGTACGAGTAGGAAGAGAGAAACGTGATTGGTTCTCAGTGAATGTCGGTTTGCGGCAGGTGTGCGTGATGTCTCCGTGGTTGTTTAATTTGTTTATGGATGGGGTGTTTAGGGATGGGAATACAAGAGTTTTGGAGAGAGGGGCAAGTATGCATTCTGTTGTGGATGAGAGGGCTAGGGAGGTGAGTCAGTTGTTGTTCGCTGATGATACAGCGCTGGTAGCTGATTCGGATGAGAAACTGCAGATGTTGGTGACTGAGTCTGGTAAAGTGTGTGAAAGAAGAAAGTTGAGAGTAAATGTGAATAAGAGCAAGGTTATTAGGTACAGTAGGGTTGAGGGTCAAGTCAATTGGGAGGTGAGTTTGAATGGAGAAAAACTGGAGGAAGTGAAGTGCTTTAGATATGTGGAAGTAGATTTAGCAGCGGATGGAACCATGGAAGCGGAGGTGATTCACAGGGTGGGGGAAGGGGCGAAGGTTCTGGGAGCATTGAAGAATGTGAGGAAGGCGTGAACATTATCTCGGAGAGCAAAAAAGGGTGTGTTTAAGGATAGTGGTTCCGACAATGTTATATGGTTGCGAAGCATGGGCTATAGACAGGGTTGTGTGGAGGAGGGTGGATGTGTTGGAAATGAATTGTCTGCGGACAATATGCGGTTTCAGGTGGTTTCATCGAGTGAGAAATGAAAAGGTAAGAGAGATGTGTGGTAATAGAAAGAATGTGGTTGAGAGAGCAGAAGTGGGTGTGTTGAAATGGTTTGGACGCATGGAGAGAATAAGTGAGTAAGGATTGACAAAGAGGATATATGTGTCGGAGGTAGAGGGAACAAGGAGAAGCGGAAGACTAAATTGGAGGTGTAAAGGTAGAGTAAAATAGATTTTGACCCATCGGGGCCTGACCATACAGGAGGGTGAAATGCGTGCAAGGAATAGAGTGAATTGGTGCGATGTGGTAAACCTGGGTCGACGTGTTGTCAATGGATTGAACCAGGGCATGTGAAGCGTCCTGGGTAAACCATGGAAAGGTCTGTAGCATCTCAATGTGGAAAGGGAGCTGTAGCATCGGTGAATTACACATGACAGCAACAGACTGAGTGTAAACGAATGGAGCCCTTTTGTCTTTCCCTGGTGCTACCTCGCTGGAAGGGAAGTGGGAGGATGCTGTTTCATGCGTAGCGGTGTAGCGACTGAAATGGATGAAGGCAGCAAGTATGAATATGTATATGTGTATGTATCTATATGTCTGTATATGTGTGTATGGGCATATATATATATATATATATATATATATATATATATATATATATATATATATATATATATATATATATATATATATATATATTTTTTTTTTTTTTTTTATACTTTGTCGCTGTCTCCCGCGTTTGCGAGGTAGCGCAAGGAAACAGACGAAAGAAATGGCCCAACCCCCCCCATACACATGTATATACATACGTCCACACACGCAAATATACATACCTACACAGCTTTCCATGGTTTACCCCAGACGCTTCACATGCCTTGATTCAATCCACTGACAGCACGTCAACCCCGGTATACCACATCGCTCCAATTCACTCTATTCCTTGCCCTCCTTTCACCCTCCTGCATGTTCAGGCCCCGATCACACAAAATCTTTTTCACTCCATCTTTCCACCTCCAATTTGGTCTCCCTCTTCTACTCGTTCCCTCCACCTCCGACACATATATCCTCTTGGTCAATCTTTCCTCACTCATTCTCTCCATGTGCCCAAACCACTTCAAAACACCCTCTTCTGCTCTCTCAACCACGCTCTTTTTATTTCCACACATCTCTCTTACCCTTACGTTGCTCACTCGATCAAACCACCTCACACCACACATTGTCCTCAAACATCTCATTACCAGCACATCCATCCTCCTGCGCACAACTCTATCCATAGCCCACGCCTCGCAACCATACAACATTGTTGGAACCACTATTCCTTCAAACATACCCATTTTTGCTTTCCGAGATAATGTTCTCGACTTCCACACATTCTTCAGGGCCCCCAGAATTTTCGCCCCCTCCCCCACCCTATGATCCACTTCCGCTTCCATGGTTCCATCCGCTGCCAGATCGACTCCCAGATATCTAAAACACTTCACTTCCTCCAGTTTTTCTCCATTCAAACTCACCTCCCAATTGACTTGACCCTCAACCCTACTGTACCTAATAACCTTGCTCTTATTCACATTTACTCTTAACTTTCTTCTTCCACACACTTTACCAAACTCAGTCACCAGCTTCTGCAGTTTCTCACATGAATCAGCCACCAGCGCTGTATCATCAGCGAACAACAACTGACTCACTTCCCAAGCTCTCTCATCCCCAACAGACTTCATACTTGCCCCTCTTTCCAAAACTCTTGCATTTACCTCCTAACAACCCCATCCATAAACAAATTAAACAACCATGGAGACATCACACACCCCTGCCGCAAACCTACATTCACTTAGAACCAATCACTTTCCTCTCTTCCTACACGTACACATGCCTTACATCCTCGATATATATATATATATATATATATATATATATATATATATATATATATATATATATATATATATATATATATATATATATATATATATATATATATATATATATATTCTTCAAAGCAAACACCTGATCCACACATCCTCTACCACTTCTGAAACCACACTGCTCTTCCCCAATCTGATGCTCTGTACATGCCTTCACCCTCTCAATCAATACCCTCCCATATAATTTGCCAGGAATACTCAACAAACTTATACCTCTGTAATTTGAGCACTCACTCTTATCCCCTTTGCCTTTGTACAATGGCACTATGCACGCATTCCGCCAATCCTCAGGCACCTCACCATGAGTCATACATATATTAATAACCTTACCAACCAGTCAACAATACAGTCACCCCCTTTTTTAATAAATTCCACTGCAATACCATCCAAACCTGCTGCCTTGTGAGAAATACTTAGAAAAGCAAATGGATTTGTATGTAGCATTTATGGATCTGGAGAAGGCATATGATAGAGTTGATAGAGATGCTCTGTGGAAGGTATCAAGAATATATGGTGTGGGAGGCAAGTTGTTAGAAGCAGTGAAAAGTTTTTATCGAGGATGTAAGGCATATGTACGTGTAGGAAGAGAGGAAAGTGATTGGTTCTCAGTGAATGTAGGTTTGCGGCAGGGGTGTGTGATGTCTCCATGGTTCTTTAATTTGTTTATGGATGGGGTTGTTAGGGAGGTGAATGCAAGAGTTTTGGAAAGAGGGGCAAGTATGAAGTCTGTTGGGGATGAGAGAGCTTGGGAAGTGAGTCAGTTGTTGTTCGCTGATGATAAGCGCTGGTGGCTGATTCATGTGAGAAACTGCAGAAGCTGGTGACTGAGTTTGGTAAAGTGTGTGAAAGAAGAAAGTTAAGAGTAAATGTGAATAAGAGCAAGGTTATTAGGTACAGTAGGGTTGAGGGTCAAGTCAATTGGGAGGTGAGTTTGAATGGAGAAAAACTGGAGGAAGTGAAGTGTTTTAGATATCTGGGAGTGGATCTGGCAGCGGATGGAACCATGGAAGCGGAAGTGGATCATAGGGTGGGGGAGGGGGCGAAAATTCTGGGAGCCTTGAAGAATGTGTGGAAGTCGAGAACATTATCTCGGAAAGCAAAAATGGGTATGTTTGAAGGAATAGTGGTTCCAACAATGTTGTATGGTTGCGAGGCGTGGGCTATGGATAGAGTTGTGCGCAGGAGGATGGATGTGCTGGAAATGAGATGTTTGAGGACAATGTGTGGTGTGAGGTGGTTTGATCGAGCAAGTAACGTAAGGGTAAGAGAGATGTGTGGAAATAAAAAGAGCGTGGTTGAGAGAGCAGAAGAGGGTGTTTTGAAATGGTTTGGTCACATGTAGAGAATGAGTGAGGAAAGATTGACCAAGAGGATATATGTGTCGGAGGTGGAGGGAAGGAGGAGAAGAGGGAGACCAAATTAGAGGTGGAAAGATGGAGTGAAAAAGATTTTGTGTGATCGGGGCCTGAACATGCAGGAGGATGAAAGGAGGGCAAGGAATAGAGTGAATTGCATCGATGTGGTATACCGGGGTTGACGTGCGGTCAGTGGATTGAATCAAGGCATGTGAAGCGTCTGGGGTAGACCATGGAAAGCTGTGTAGGTATGTATATTTGCGTGTGTGGACGTGTATATATATACATGTGTATGGAGGTGGGTTGGGCCATTTCTTTCGTCTGTTTCCTTGCGCTACCTCGCAAACGCGGGAGACAGCGGCCAAGCAAAAAAAAAAAAAAAAAAAAAAATATATATATATATATATGTTATAAAAAAAACATATATTTATACTATATTTTATATATATATAAATATATATATATATATATATATAATATAATATATATATATTTTTTTTTTTTTCTTTACTTATTTTGCCTCCTTGCTGTCTCCCGCATTTGCGAGGTAGCGCAAGGAAACAGACTAAAGAAAATGGCCCAACCCATCCCCATACACATGTATATACATACAAGTCCACACACGCAAATATACATACGTATACATCTCAATGTACACATATATATACACACATAGACATATACATATATACACATGTACATAATTCATACCGTCTGCCTTTATTTATTCCCATCGCCACCTCGCCACACATGGAATAACATCCCCCTCCCCCCTCATGTGTGCGAGGTAGCGCTAGGAAAAGACAACAAAGGCCCATTTGTTCACACTCAGTCTCTAGCTGTCATGTAATAATGCCCGAAACCACAGCTCCCTTTCCACATCCAGGCCCCACAGAACTTTCCATGGTTTACCTCGGACGCTTCACATGCCCTGATTCAATCCATTGACAGCACGTCGACCCTGGTATAACACATCGATCCAATTCACTCTATTCCTTGCCCGCCTTTCACACTCCTGCATGTTCAGACCCAGATCACTCAAAATCTTTTTCACTCCATCTTTCCATCTCCAATTTTGTCTCCCATGTCTCGTTCCCTCCACCACCGACACATATATCCTCTTGGTCAATCTTTCCTCACTCATTCTCTCCATGTGCCCAAACCATTTCAACACACCCATTTCTGCTCCCTCAACCACATTCTTTGTATTACCTCACATCTCTCTTAATTTTTACATTTCTCACTCCCTGAAACCACCTGAAACCGCATATTGTCCGCAGACAATATATATATATATATATATATATATATATATATATATATATATATATATATATATATATATATATTTATATATATATATATATATATATATATATATATATATATATATATATATATATATATTATATATATATATATGAAAGCCGGCAAGGCAGCAGGTTTGGATGGTATTGCAGTGGAATTTATTAAAAAAGGGGGTGACTGTATTATTGACTGGTTGGTAAGGTTATTTAATGTATGTATGACTCATGGTGTGGTGCCTGAGGATTGGCGGAATGCGTTCATAGTGCCATTGTACAAAGGCAAAGGGGATAAGAGTGAGTGCTCAAATTACAGAGGTATAAGTTTGTTGAGTATTCCTGGTGAATTATATGGGAGGGTATTGATTGTGAGGGTGAAGGCATGTACAGAGCATCAGATTGGGGAAGAGCAGTGTGGTTTCAGAAGTGGTAGAGGATGTGTGGATCAGGTGTTTGCTTTGAAGAATGTATGTGAAAAATACTTAGAAAAAGCAAATGGATTTGTATGTAGCATTTATGGATCTGGAGAAGGCATATGATAGAGTTGATAGAGATGCTCTGTGGAAGGTATTAAGAATATATGGTGTGGGAGGCAAGTTGTTAGAAGCAGTGAAAAGTTTTTATCGAGGATGTAAGGCATGTGTACGTAGGAAGAGAGGAAAGTGATTGGTTCTCAGTGAATGTAGGTTTGCGGCAGGGGTGTGTGATGTCTCCATGGTTGTTTAATTTGTTTATGGATGGGGTTGTTAGGGAGGTGAATGCAAATGTTTTGGAAAGAGGGGCAAGTATGAAGTCTGTTGGGTATGAGAGAGCTTGGGAAGTGAGTCAGTTGTTGTTCTCTGATGATACAGTGCTGGTGGCTGATTCATGTGAGAAACTGCAGAAGCTGGTGACTGAGTTTGGTAAAGTGTGTGAAAGAAGAAAGTTAAGAGTAAATGTGAACAAGAGCAAGGTTATTAGGTACAGTAGGGTTGAGGATCTGGCAGCGGATGGAACCATGGAAGCGGAAGTGGATCATAGGGTGGGGGAGGGGGCGAAAATCCTGGGAGCCTTGAAGAATGTGTGGAAGTCGAGAACATTATCTCGGAAAGCAAAAATGGGTATGTTTGAAGGAATAGTGGTTCCAACAATGTTGTATGGTTGCGAGGCGTGGGCTATGGATAGAGTTGTGCGCAGGAGGATGGATGTGCTGGAAATGAGATGTTTGAGGACAATGTGTGGTGTGAGGTGGTTTGATTGAGTAAGTAACGTAAGGGTAAGAGAGATGTGTGGAAATAAAAAGAGCGTGGTTGAGAGAGCAGAAGAGGGTGTTTTGAAATGGTTTGGGCACATGGAGAGAACATTGACTGAGCCTCTGAGGGAACATCCTCACTTGGCCCCCTCCTCCGTTCCTTCATTAGGAAAACTAAAAACGAGAGGGGAGGATTTCCAGCCCCCCGCTCCCTTCCCTTTTAGTCTCCTTCTACGACACGCAGGGAATACGTGCGAGGTATTCATATGTTTACCAAATGGCATCCTACTTTCGTCTCTTCGTTGTATATTAACTAACTGTTGTATTTCTCTCCTGTGTCACCCCAGATGATGTGATTATTACACGAAAGTGCACTTGGGAACTTTCCGTGTTTCATTTTCCCCGTGGACTCATAGGAATATCTTGATCACGCGCAAGATTGTGATCCTTTTCAACATATATATATATATATATATATATATATATATATATATATATATATATATATATATATATATATATATATATATATATATATATATGTTTTAGATATCTGGGAGTGGATCTGGCAGCGGATGGAACCATGGAAGCGGAAGTGGATCATAGGGTGGGGGAGGGGGCGAAAATTCTGGGAGCCTTGAAGAATGTGTGGAAGTCGAGTACATTATCTCGGAAAGCAAAAATGGGTATGTTTGAAGGAATAGCCGTTCCAACAATTTTGTATGGTTGCGAGGCGTGGGCTGTGGATAGAGTTGTGCGCAGGAGGATGGATGTGCTGGAAAGGAGATGTTTGAGGACAACGTGTGGTGTGAGGTGGTTTGATCGAGTAAGTAACGTAAGGGTAAGAGATATGTGTGGAATTAAAAAGAGCGTGGTTGAGAGAGCAGAAGAGGGTGTTTTGAAATGGTTTGGGCACGTGGAGAGAATGAGTGAGGAAAGATTGACCAAGAGGATATATGTTTCAGAGGCTGGAGGGAACGAGGAGAAGTGGGAGACCAAATTGGAGGTGGAAAGATGGAGTGAAAAAGATTTTGTGTGATCGGGGCCTGAACATGCAGGAGGGTAAAAGGACGGCAAGGAATAGAGTGAATTGGATCGATGTGGTATACCGGGATTGACGTGCTGTCAGTGGATTGAATCAGGGCATGTGAAGCGTCTAGGGTAAACCATGGAAAGCTGTGTAGGTATGTATATTTGCGTGTGTGGACGTGTATGTATATACATGTGTATGGGGGTGGGTTGGGCCATTTCTTTCGTATGTTTCCTTGCGCTACCTCGCAAACGCGGGAGACAGCGACAAAGCAAAAAAAAAAAAAAGAAAAAGATATATATATATATATATATATATATATATATATATATATATATATATATATATATATATATATATATATATATATTATTTATATTTATATATATATATATATATATATATATATATATATATATATATATATATATATATATATATATATATATATATATACGAATAAAGTGTATATCAACGCGCACCTTCATAGAACATACAAAGCTCCAACAGCCGGGATCGAATCTGGGACCCCTTGTGCAAGAGGCAGGCATGCTAACCGCTAGGCTAAGGGACTGTATAATAGGAAACAACTATTCGAAATACTAAATATACACTTTATTCGTATTCATATAACTCCGCGTTGTACAGTCAGGTTCGGTAAAACGCTATCAGCTGGCTATGTGTTCTGTTCGGAAACAACCGATAGACCCCGTTGCTCACCATTGTGAGACGAAGGGTATTCGAGTACTTAGTATTTCGAATAGTTGTTTCCTATTATACAGTCCCTTAGCCTAGCGGTTAGCATGCCTGCCTCTTGCACAAGGGGTCCCAGGTTCGATCCTGGCTGTTGGAGCTTTGTATGATATATATATATATATATATATATATATATATATATATATATATATCAGCAGGTCATGGTATGTCCGCTCATTGTGAAGAACAAAGAGACAGGTGTTTCCTTCTGAGCCAAGTGATAACTGACGATATACTGATTATAATATTGCTTCAGGTTGGCAAAGAGTGATTTTAGGTACGGTTGACTGGAGACGAAGCTTCCTGACCCGAGGCTAACTGTGCTCCTCAAGCACGTCGGCACGACACTTTGAGCACGACTGCACAACCCCTTGAGCACGACTGCACAACCTCATGAGCACGACTGCACAACCCCTTGAGCACGACTGCACAACCCCTTGAGCACGACTGCACAACCTCTTGAGCACGACTGCACAACCCCTTGAGCACGACTGCAAAACCTCTTGAGCACGACTGCACAACCCCTTGAGCACGACTGCACAACCCCTTGAGCACGACTGCACAACCCCTTGAGCACGACTGCATAACCCATGAGCACGACTGCACGACCCCTTGAGAACAACTGCACAACCTCATGAGCACGACTGCACGACCCTTTGAGCACGACTGCACAACCCCTTGAACACGACTGCACAACCCCATAAGCACAACTGCACAACCTCGTGAGCACGACTGCACAACCCCTTGAGCACGATTGAACAACCCCTTGAGCACGGGTTCACAACCCCTTAGCACGATTGAACAACCCCTTGAGCACGACTGCATAACCCCTTGAGCATGACTGCACAACCCTTTAGCACGACTGCACAACCCCTTGAGCACGACTGCACAACCCCTTGAGCATGACTGCACAACCCTTTGAGCATGACTACAAAACCCCTCGAGCACGACTGCACAACCATTTCAGCATGACCGCACAACCCCTTAGCACGATTGCACATCCCCTTGAGCATGACTGCTCAACCCCTTGAGTACGACTGCACAACCCCTTGAGCATGACTGCACAACCCTTTGAGCATGACGGCACAATCACTTGAGCATAACTGCACAACCCCTTGAGCACGATTGCACAACCCCTTGAGCATGACTGCACAACCCCTTGAGCACGACTGCACAACCCCTTGAGCACGACTGAATAATTCCTTGAGCATGGCTGCACAACCCCTTGAGCATGACTGCATAACCCTTTGAGCATGACTGCACAACCCCTTGAACACAACTGCACAACCCCTTGAGCATGGCTGCACAACCCTTTGAGCATGACTGCACAACCCTTTGAGCATGACGGCACAATCCCTTGAGCATGACTGCACAACCCTTTGAGCACGACTGCACAACCCCTTGAGCACGACTGCACAACCCCTGGAGCATGACTGCACAACCCCTTGAGCATGGCTGCACAACCCCTGGAGCATGACTGCACAACCCCTTGAGCATGACTGCACAACCCCTTGAGCATGACTGCACAACCCCTTGAGCATGGCTGCACAACCCCTTGAGCACGACTGCACAACCCCTTGAGCATGGCTGCACAACCCCTTGAGCATGACTGCACAACCCCTTGAGCATGGCTGCACAACCCCTTGAGCATGACTGCACAACCCCTTGAGCATGGCTGCACAACCCCTTGAGCATGACTGCACAACCCCTTGAGCATGGCTGCACAACCCCTGGAGCATGACTGCACAACCCCTTGAGCATGACTGCACAACCCCTTGAGCACGACTGCACAACCCCATGAGCACGACTGCACAACCCCTTGAGCACGACAGCACAACCCCTTGAACATGACTGCACAACCCCTTGAGCACGACCCCGCGGCCCCTTAAGCATGACAGCTCGAGCCGTTGAGCATGAAGGTACGGAACCCATGAACACTGTTGATACAACCCTAAACCACAACTTCAGGAATCTTTTCCACATGAAAGTTTGACCAAGGGAAGCTCAGAAACTACGCACTGTGGGGTGGAGGTCAGGTCTTTCCTGCTTTTATTCTGTGTGAAGTACACAATGAGGTGATGAATTCTACACACACACACACACACACACACACACACACACACACACACCCACACACACACACACACACACACACACACACACACACACACACACAAACACACAAACACACACACCAGGATTCAGACAAGTACGCTGCAAAGGACTTAAATGGAACTGCAGTCTTGTCTAATAGGCCTAGCAGGAAGCAGCATAAAAAGGAAAATGGTACAGGCAAAGATTTGGGCTTACCATTTACCAAGCATTACAGTATCCTGGAGGTACGTTTCATATCACCATTCAGGTATAGCCATGTTGACCCCAGGGAAAGTGAGCTTTCCCCAAGTGTTCTGAAAGAGAGAAAGTGTCATGGTGATTAAAGATATTGACTCTCTCGTGGATGGATGCTATTTGCCTCTGACCTGACCCGTTCGAGTGAGGTCAAACACAAGGAGAGAGAGAGAGAGAGAGAGAGAGAGAGAGAGAGAGAGAGAGAGAGAGAGAGAGAGAGAGAGAGAGAGAGAATACCCCTACATCTCCTGTCTGTCGGAGAAAGTGATTGTAAGAGCCAGGAGGTTGTCGGGTGGGGAGAGGAAGCTGAAAATCCTCCCCTCCTGTATCATCACTTTCTAAAAACAGGAACAGAGGAAAGGGCATAAAATTTTTTTCCTCCCCCACCGGTCTCAGTCATGCTAACGTAGGAAATTCTAAAGTCGTAACAAAAGAGCTTCCTCTCAGTGTAATACTTTTGTCATATAACTTTGTAGTCAAGCATTAAAAATAGAAAGTAACAGTGCAGAGACGAATGCCATCTATGTAGTTTTTCACAAACCTTCTCGTAGAATGTGAGTAAGAACTTTAGAGATATCATCTCAAACTCTTCAGCAATGAGAGGAGAAAATGTGTTCCAGCTTTCACCCATCGAATACGATTCGTATTTCAAGACCTGGATGCAAATTATCGAGAGAGAGAGAGAGAGAGAGAGAGAGAGAGAGAGAGAGAGAGAGAGAGAGAGAGAGAGAGAGAGCTTAATATTTTGATGTGTTGTGCAGAGTCAGCGAAGCACTATGCTGAGTCACAGATGGACGAACACTGTACAGCAGCAGTACAGCGCTGCACAGCGCCAGGTTTTGTACAGCACTGTAAAGTACCAGGGATTGTGCAGCACTGTACATCGCCAAAGGTTGTACAGCCCTCTACAGCACCGGAGATTGTGCGGAACTCTTTAGTACCAGAAACTATACAGCTCTCTGATGAACCAGGGGTTGTACAGCACTATACCTCATCAAAGGTTGTACAGCACTGTACAGCACCAAAGCTTGTACGGCACTCTCTAATACCAGGAACTGTACAGCTCTCTAATGCACCAGGGGTTGTACAGCACTGTGCAGCAGTAGAGTGTATGCAGCACTCCACAACGAAACATTCTGTGTCACTGTATTTAATGAGGGGGTTTTTGCACCAGCAATTTAACATGGAGGAGTTATATACAAACTTATCGGTGTGCCGAGCGGTTAGGTTCTCTTAAATAGGTGTACTGAGGAATTATGTGCACATGTGTCGGTGGACCGAGGAGTTCTGTGCTCTTTTATTTGTGCACTGAGGGATTATGTGCACATACATCAGTGTACCGATAGGTCGTGTGCTCATATACTGGTATATCGAGGGGTTATGGCCTCACATATCGGGACATCGAGAGTCACGTGCTCATATATCGTTATATCGAGGGGTATTGTACAAATGTATCGGTATATCGACGGGTCGTGTGAACATATATGGATATATCGAAGTGTATTGTGCTCATATGTCGGTACAGTGACGGGTATTGTGCACATATATTGGTATATCGAAGGGCACTGTACATCTCGGATCTTTTATCCCTATATGGGTATATCTTGGAGCCATGCGTTCATTTTTCTGTATAGCGAGGAATCGTGTTCTCTTATATCGGTATATTGAGGAATCTTGTGCTCATATATCGGTGTATTGAGGGGACGTGTTCTCGTATATCTGTATATCGAGGGATCATATCCTCATACATGGGTTTATCGAGGGGTCATATGCTCATATATCGGTATATCGAGGGTTGATGTTTTCATATATCGATATATCGAGGGGTCATGTTCTTTTATATCGATATATCGAGGGATCATGTGCTCATATATCGTTATATCGAGGGGCCATGTGTTCATATATCTATACATCGAGGGATCATGTGCTTATATATCGGTATATCGAGGAGTCATGTGCTCATATATCGGTAAATCGAGGGGTCATGTGCTCATATATCGTTATAACGAGGGATCATGTGCTTATATATCGGTATATCGAGGGGTCATGTGCTCATATATCGGTATATCGAGGGGACATGTGTTCATATATCGTTATATCGAAGAGTCATGTTTTCATATATCGTTATAACGAGGGGACATGTGCTTATGTATCGGTATATCGAGGGATCATGTGCTCATATGTCGGTATATCGAAGGGTCATGTGCTCAAATATCGGTACATCGAGGGGTCATGTGCTCATATATCGGTATATCGAAGAGTCATGTGCTCATATATCGGTACATCGAGGGGTCATATGCTCATATATCGGTACATCGAGGGTCATGTGCTCATATATCGGTACATCGAGGGGTCATGTGTTCATAAATCGGGATGTCGAGGGGTCATGTGCTCCTGGTGGAGGAGTGTGGAGGGCCGGCCTCATGGCGGGGTTTGGTGCACCTGACGACGGCGTCGGAGGCAACACAACAGGAGGCACGGATCACTGGGCCCCGGTGGCCTCACCTCCCTCAGGCTGGCTCCTCCAGCCAGCCTTCTGGTGCCTCATCCTCTCCCTCCCCTTCCCCCAACACATGCAGCCACCCGTTCACTTTCTGTTCTCCAGCCAACAGCACGTTCCCGCTACCGGCACGCCGCCGTTCACTTCAGGGGAGTCTTTGGGCCTCTCGTTTCTGTCATTTGCCAGACGTTCAACGTTTGTTATGTGTTTGAAGGAACCGATGATACGATCCTGTACAGTGCCTTACGTCGGGGGTCATTAAGGCTCAAGCTAGAGGACAAGCCATCATACCCAGGGCAGTACCTTTGTGCTGAAGGGCCTCATCGTTGAGCTCAAGGGCCGTGCCATTGTGCTAAAGGGCCTTACCGTTGTGTTCAAGGGCCGTGTCATTGTGCTAAAGGGCTTTACTGTTGTGTTCAAGGGCCGTACCGTTATGCTCAAGGGCCGTGCCGTTGTGTTCAAGGGTAGTACCGATGTGCTCAAGGGCCATACCGTTGTGCTCAAGGACCTTACGGTTGTGCTCAAGGACCGCATCGTTGTGATCAAGGGCCGTGCCGTTATGCTGAAGGCAGTACCGTTGTGTTCAAGGGCCGCGCCGTTGTGCTCAAGGGCCGTACCGTTGTGCTCAGGAGCCGTAACATTGTGTTCAATGGCCGTACCGTTGTGCTCAAGGGCCGTGCCGTAGTGTTCAAGGGCCGTACCGTTGTGCTCAAGGGCCGTACCGTTGTGCTCAAGAGCAGTACCGTTGTGTTCAAGTGCCGTACCGTTGTGCTTAAGGGCCGTACCGTTTTGTTCAAGGGCCGTACCGTTGTACTCAAGGGTCGTACCTTTGTGCTGAAGCGCCTCACCTTTGAGCTGAAGGGCCTTACCGTTGTGCTCAAGAGCCGTACCGTTCTGCTCAAGGACCGTACCGTTGTGCTGAAGGGTCTTACCATTTCGTTCGAGGGCCGTACCATTGTGTTCAAAGGCCGTACCGTTGTGCTCAAGGGCCGTATCGTTGTGCTCAAGAACCGTACCATTGTGTTCAAAGGCCGTACCGTTGTGCTCATGGGCCATACCGTTATGCTCAAGGGCCATGCCGTTGTGCTCAAAGGTCGTGCCGCTGTGCTCAAGGGCCGTGTTGGTGTGCTCATGAGGTTCGACTTATATCCAGACCGCCGTCAACGGACGAACCCGACTACTACTCTCGTGGGGTCCGCCCTGCACCTCCGGGTCCAGTAATCTCGGATAGACGCACCGTTTCGACCTGCTCAAACCGCTGCCCAAGCCAGTGAACCAACTCACTCCGTGCACCGCCGCCGTCGCGTCGGTCTGTTGCTCGAGCCAGTCACTGCTTCATACACGTAGATGAATCTGATTCGCTTCACAAGGACTCGACCCCACAGTTTCAACTATAGTAGTGGCACTTTCAGAAAAAGCTGAAATTCACGTTTTCTGCACAATGCAAATATGTTTTAACATAGTTCTAGCACGCACATACATATGTATATTGGGTCTTCGCGCATGTGTTTATAAAGTATCCATAGACGTCTTTAACTTAATGAGTTCCTATGTTTATCTAATGTATTCGATGCAGTCTGAAATATAGATAGTAATGCATATATACATACGTAGGTATGTATGTGTTCTGTATGGGTGAGTAATTCTTATTTTGTAGGCGTATGTGAGTGCTTCTTTCTTCAGATATTTTCATATATGGCAGTATCTTTATAATGTTCCCGTGTATGTTGAAAAGACAGTGTTTTTCGAATTATCAATACGCACACTATGAATACAACATATTTATAAACTCATTGTGTTATCATGTTTACCTATTGTGCTTATTACTGCTAACTATAATATCTTGATTTAACCTCAGATCACCTTACCCCTCGGCTCTTCACAGATATTCTTCCTTATAGAGATGTAGACATGTATTTTGATAAGACCCACTAGGAATACTTAGTGGGTTAAAGATGATCAAATACCATGGCTTTATCAAAAAGCCTTTGTTTGCAACAGTTACACAAAGCACAATCGTAAATCATAATGATTCTCTCATGGAACTGTGTAACACTTCGCTGTACATTATTTACCGGATGTAAATGTAAGAGAATGTGTTAAAATTATGGATATTCAGAGCCACTGACTCCCACAGCCACACCATTGTATTTTCTGTATTTACGTATTGTGCAAGCAGACAGCTTGGTGCTCCAACTTTGGAATCCGTTCATCGGGACCCTCGCTACCGTTCGAAGTTCGCCTCTCTCGACCAGGTAGGCCAGGACCTTCCTGCACTACACCTCTGTCGACCATTCGCTGCGTCTCCATAGACCAGTGGCATCACCCGATGATTGTGGTCACTCGAGTGGCAGCCTGAATTTGTCAGATGTCATCAGTGCCCTTAATTATTATCCTGGTGTTGTTATGTCTAGCTATTCCAGCCTAAAGATACATACTTTTTGTTGAGTTTCCGAGGCGTTCTGATGATGAAACACGAGAAGTGGCATGCTGGAATTTATTGAGACGTCATTGTGCATGTGAGTTTATTTCGGATCGTAACTCCCCTGCACGCCAAACCCAGTCAGGCCCTGAGCCCTGTCAGTGTTCAACGGGCACGAAATGTCCCATCTGTAGGAAAGAGGAGCCACGAGCCAAAGGAACAAGGTGCCTGTTCAAAGACCTCCTTGCCACAAGTTATTCTAATATTTTTCGGAAACCTGAGAAAATATCAGAGTTATCTCAAGGCTTCATTAGTGAACTGGTTGTGGGTGTAGAGAGTGACTGACGACCTGCCTGAGGCAGGAACAACCATCTTCAAGGGCCACACATGCAGTAACAGCGTCCACAGTCTGAGAATTATCTTTATCAGCTGGTGTTCTTGTATTTCTTCGTTTGGTGATTATGACGATGCTAACGACCCTTATGACTCTGGCAATCGAGAGGCCTTCAACCCAGCTAACCAACAAACGAGCCAGTCTCCATACGGGCTGTGGGTCTGTTGTCTAAGAGGCGTCCACCTGGGGAGGGAACAACCCTTCTGCTGGCTATAGGTCTGTAGCTACCACATTGAACATTCATACCAGGATTTCTCTGGCTCGTAGTGCTGTGAGCTCAAAATATAATCCAACAATAGCTGATGATCGAATGCTTTCTTTTAACTTGTGAATGCAATTGTGGTTTGCCACATCAGGCTGTTAGCAGTGATTATAATCAGCATGAAATGCATTATCACAGACGCCTCGGTATTTGCAGCTGGATGTTCTACACAATGTAAGTTATTCATTTGTAACTGGTTTCTGATGTTAATGCCGAGATATTCTTATTCTGGTTTCTTTCATGTAAGAACTCTCGAATTCACTGTTTTCATCTCATTTATTTGTACAGCATTTCACTGCATTTCTATTGCCATTCTATTTCAGTCATCGGGTCATGTAACCTGAGCTACCCTCGTCATCCTCCCGTATGTCACAGTCTGGAGAGAGAGGGAGACCGACCTCAGTGCCCATGCTGTTCCCGAAGTGTGTGCTCACAGCCGCCTCATCAGCCAGTCCGAGCATGGCTGGCTCTCATGTCCCAAGCACTCCTTCCCTCCCAGCTGCACACCTCTATGCATATTTCCTGCCTGGACACCGATCCTCCGTGCGTCCAATACTGCCGGGACCCGAGGCCGTCTGTCTCTCCCCCCACCGTTCGTGGCCTCCACCTTCAACCTTTCCTCCCGCTTACGAAAATAAGACTCTTTCCCTCGACAGATTTAATGTCTGCTTCACTGAATTATTCCGAAAGCTGTAGATTTGTTGCTCAGTTGACCACCCATGTGCTGCCCATACAGGTGCTTCACCTACAGGCCATCATTATGTAAGATGATACTCGATACTAAGAGAGAAACCCCACCCAAGAGAAAATAATCGTCTTCGAGTCTCTTTACCATGTAGTCATCCAGTTGAAGGTAAGTGTGACTGCATATTGCCGATAGCAACACCTCGCCATTGTGGTGTGAACATGGAAAAGGAATTTTGCTGAAAAAGCATTAAAGGGGGACCAAAGAATGCAGAGCCAGAGAGACCTATGAAACGTCGGTGAGTTTTCTTTATTGCGTTAATATACCAGCCCTGCAGCACTCAAGAAGCTGGCCACGTCCACCGGTCGTGACCACAGGTCATAAAGTATTGTGATGTATGTGCGTCTATGTGCAGTGAGCGCAGGGCAGTGGAGTAGTAAGTGCTCGGTGTCTTCTTTATGGTAGCGTGGGTATGGAGGGTCTTGGGATATGCTGAAATGGTCTTTGTAGTGTTGTAGTGATGGGTGATGTTACACACACACACACACACACACACACACACTCCCACACATAATGTGTGTGTGTGTGTGTGTGCGTGTGTGTGTGTGTGTGTGTGTGTGTGTGTGTGTGTGATTTTTATTGTATTTCAGCATGATTTTATTGTGGCGTTTTTCTGATCAGTGAGAATCTTACAGCATAGGTGTACGCCACCTATGTTGTGCGTGTGTTTACGGGAGACGTGAAGTTCAACCAGTCTGACCAGTTGAGACATGATACACACCAGAGACCCGTCCATATCCAAGCGTTGTAACCTTTACTCATGCCCGTCTGAACAGCTAGACAGGGTCATCACGTACTCCAGGAACAAGGGCACACGACCAGCTGCGGCACCACACGTGCGTTCGCAACCAACCCGAAATTTGATCACCATCTCTAAAGCGAGTCAACCACAGAAACTGCGCACCCATGAACACTTAAGTCCATGGGCCTGGAACATCAACATGATCCAGTTCAGATGGTTCCAGTACGACCAAAAATACCCGAACCGTTGAAGCGCTTGTTGAGTTGGCTTCCAAACAAAACAGGAACCAGCCAAAGTCGTCGGGAACACCAGTTTCCTGCCGCTCCGCCTTAGGGACCAACCAATCCAGATGCATCAGTCGGCCGCGCCTCACCCCCAGGTAGCGGTGCAACTTGACGAACTTTACTCTCATTTTTCTGCCTATAATTTCTACACACATTGTGTCTCAGCTCCCAAGATTAAAAATACTTGAGCCACAAGCAATTAAGGAAGGTAATGATAAAAGCATGAATCAACAGGAAAGTCTTTTTACTCCTGGCTGCACTCTGGTTTTAGTTATTCAAAAACGTACATTCGTACAAGCGAGCATACATGCTTTATGTAGTCACATACATACATGCAAACGTAGGTAGAGGCGTGCATATAACCGTGAAACTATATCACTCTGATACGGTATTCATCGTCGGCTGAAGCATTTCATATGTGTCGCTCCTTGCCCGAGACTCGG
Organism: Panulirus ornatus; assembly: GCF_036320965.1. Lineage (NCBI taxonomy): Eukaryota > Metazoa > Arthropoda > Malacostraca > Decapoda > Palinuridae > Panulirus > Panulirus ornatus. The sequence goes on from NC_092280.1 coordinate 10,184,231, forward strand.
ATAATATCCTCGCCGCTCACTTAGCATGCGAGAGAAGCTCCTCCAGGAGAGGAAGTGGGTAGATGTTGACATGTACTGGGTGTGTCATGGTCCACCTGCTTCAGTAATGGCCTCTCTCTCTCTCTCTCTCTCTCTCTCTCTCTCTCTCTCTCTCTCTCTCTCTCTCTCTGTCTCTCTGTCTCTCTGTCTGTCTCTCTCTCTCTCTCTCTCTCTCTCTCTCTCTCTCTCTCTCTCTCTCTCTCTCTCTCTCTCTCTCTCTCTCTCTCTCTCTCCATTTACCCATACAGTACCCTGTGTCTCAACCTCGTCCCTTGTTGAGTATTCCTGGGAAATTATATGGGAGGGTATTGACTGAGAGGGTGAAGGCATGTAAAGAGCATCAGACTGGGGAAGAGGCAGTGTGGTTTCAGAAGTGGTAGAGGATGTGTGGATCATGTGTTTGCTTTGAAGAATGTGAACTATCTGCTCAGCGGAATACAGCCACACATTAGACACAGACAGTGAGTCTTCCTTACCCAGCCCATCAGTCATGCTATATCTCTCTATCGCCATCTATTTGTCTATTTCTGGCGGTTCTGAATTCACCCCTGCAGGGCAGGACCTTCTCCAGCTCCCCACCACAACACTCGAGGGGCAGACCTAGACCACGCCGGTGTGGGAGGAGGAGACCCAGCGCTACGGGTTAGCTGGATCAAGAGGCCCGAGTATCCGTGCACCGCCGCGCCATTACAGGAGGGAGAGAGGGAAGGGGGAGGAAGGGTATTTGCATACCCGAAGCGGTGCGGACGGGAGCCGGGGATCGAGGGTAGGCTTTGCCCGAGCTGCTGCTCAGCGGGCCGGGCAATGCGGGCCCAGGTAAAGTCATTAGCGGGCGTCATGCTCGTTGCACCTGGCCCCACCTGATGGTCGCTCCCTTCGGGCTAATGGCAAGACGTCTAATGACGCAAGCCGTTTGTTGTGTTTATTTGGGTCTTTGATTTCCACCTTACGTCACTTTTATGAGGGTTCGGATTTATGGTGATTGCCAGCATTATTGAGGATCGAAACACTCGAGTCATTAGGGGGCACATCGGTCGTAGCCACGGCAACGTCCCAGGCATGGGTAATGAGACCTGACCATTGTGCCACTGCGTAATGTGTATTCATGTCCCCATACTCGGATAAATCAAGACTTTATTGCCTTAGGACGAGTCTCCCTCACCAGTATATCACAGTAACAATACACACCCTGGAGGGCGCCTCGCTGCCAGTATACCACGGGCTTTACACACCCTGGAGGGCGCCACGCTGCCAGTATACCACGGACGTTAAACACCCTGAGGGCGCCTCGCTGTGAGTATACCACGGACGATATAAACCCTGGAGGGCGCCTCGCTGCCAGCATACCACGGACAATACACACCCTGAAGGGCTCCTCGCTGCCAGTATACCACGAACGATATACACCCTGGAGGGCGCCTCGCTGCCAGTATACCACGGACGATATAAACCCTGGAGGGCGCCTCACTGCCTGTATACCACGGAAGTTATACATCCTGGAGAGCGCCTCGCTGCTGGTGCACCACGAAAGATACACACCCTGGAGGGCGCTACACAGCCAATATACCACGGACGATACACACTCTGAAAGGGCGCCACACTGCCAGTATACCGCGGACAATACACACTCTGAAGGACGCCACGCTTCCAGTATACCACAGGCAATGCACACCCTGAAGGGCGCCACACTGCCAGTATACTACGGACAAAACACTCTATGGAGAACGCCACGCTGCCAGTATATCACAAACGATTTGCACCTTGGGGGCGCTTCGCTGCCAGTATACCTCGGACGATACACACCCTGAAGGGCGCTTCGCTGCCAGTATACCACGGACGATACACACCCTGCAGGGCGCTTCGCTGCCAGTATACCACGGACGACACACACCTTGGAGGCCGCCAAGCTAGCAATATGTCACAGACGACACACGGCTCAGTGCTCAAGGAGAAGCTGAAGATGTGTCTGATGTCAGCCAGTATGACGTGAGGTTCTCCCCAGAGTGTCACCTGCAGATGGTCCCTGACTGTGGTCATAAGTATTTCTGGCTGAGTCTGTCACCATGTACTGAGAACTGCAGAGAGGGTGTGGGGTGGTGTGGAGATGGGCGGAGGCGGGGAATGTGTGGGGCAGTGGAGGAGGAGGAGGAGGAGGAGGAGTAAGTGTGTGGGTGGCGGGGTAGTAGGTTAGGGGTAGCGGTACTGCACGAGTTTGTTATGGATGGGGGACGGGAAGACTGTGGGTGAGGGGGAAAGGTGGAGATAGGCGAGGGGAGGCTGAGTGGAAGGACGTTACTGTGTGAGTTAGAGCGGGTGACATGGACCAGTGTGCAGGCTTAGGTTGGGTGGGGGGGAGGCTGTGTTGCTGCTGCTGTTGTCAAGGGAAGAGTTTCACTGGAAGCTGGTGAAAGGATCTCTGTGGGCGGGTGGGTGAGGCGGAGGTGATGGCCATGCTGTGAGTGTGTGTGTGTGTGTGTGTGTGTGTGTGTTTGTAATGACACGTAGTCGTGTCGTGTCGTTTGGATGGGCGTAATAGATTGCAATGGGAGAGTGAGTCTGTGGTAGGGATGTTATGTACAGGGTGGTAGCTGTGTTCAGCTGCGGTGGACAGTGGTAGACGATGTCAGCGGGAGGCAGCTTGCGGATGGTGTAACATGTCCTGCGTACCGAACGTCCACGAAGGAGAGAAAAAAAATTGAAAATAGAAGAAAAAGCAGTAACACTTATATGTAGACTAGAAACTAGTTTACATTCACAATGATATATACATCTGCTCGGCAACTGTTTATGGTGTGAGTGTGGACTCAGGGGATATATCTGGCTGCGAGCTCTGGAAATGTCATGTTTAAATAGTTGTGGAGGCAGACTATGTTAATAAGAAGACTACACACACTCTCTCTCTCTCTCTCTCTCTCTCTCTCTCTCTCTCTCTCTCTCTCTCTCTCTCTCTCTCTCTCTCTCTCTCGTATATATACATATTATCTTTTTTTTATTATACTTTGTCGCTGTCTCCCGCGTTAGCGAGGTAGCTAACAGACGAAAGAATAGCCCAACCCACCCACATACACATGTATATACATACACGTCCACACACAGCACATATACATATCTATATATCTCAACGTATACATATGTATACACACACAGACATATACATATATACACATGTACTTAATTCATACTGTCTGCCCTTATTCATTCCCGTTGCCATCACGACACGCATGAAATGAAAGCCCCCTCTCCCCGCATGTGTGCGAGGTAGCACTAGGAAAAGACAACAAAGGCCACATTCGTTCACACTCAGTCTCTAGCTGTCATGTATAATGCACCGAAACCACAGCTCCCTTTCCACATCCAGGCCCCACAAAACTTTCCATGGTTTTCCCCAGACCCTTCACATGCCTTGGTTCAATCCATTGGCAGCACGTCGACCCCGGTATACCACATCGTTCCAATTCACTCTATTCCTTACACGCCTTTCATCCTCCTGCATGTTCAGGCCCCGATCACTCAAAATCTTTTTCACTCCATCTTTCCACCTCCAATTTGGTCTCCCACTTCTCGTTCCCTCCACCTCCGACACATATATCCTCTTGGTCAATCTTTCCTCACTCATTCTCTCCATGTGCCCAAACCATTTCAAAACACCCTCTTCTGCTCTCTCAACCACGCTCTTTTTATTTCCACACATCTCTCTTACCCTTACATTACTTACTCGATCAAACCACCTCACACCACACATTGTCCTCAAACATCTCATTTCCAGCACATGCACCCTCCTGCCCCACAACTCTATCCATAGTCCACGCCTCGCAACCATACAACATTTTTGGAACCACTATTCCTTCAAACATACCCATTTTTGCTTTCCGAGACAATGTTCTCGACTTCCACACATTCTTCAAGGCTCCCAGGATTTTCGCCCCCTCCCCCACCCTATGATTCACTTCCGCTTCCATGGTTCCATCCGCTGCCAGATCCACTCCCAGATATCTAAAACACTTTACTTCCTCCAGTTTTTCTCCATTCAAACTTACCTCCCAATTGACTTGACCCTCAACCCTACTGTACCTAATAACCTTGCTCTTATTTACATTTACTCTTAACTTTCTTCTTTCACACACTTTACCAAACTCAGTCACCAGCTTCTGCAGTTTCTCACATGAATATATATATATATATATATATATATATATATATATATATATATATATATATATATATATACATATATATATATATATATATATATATGTTATCCCTGGGGATAGGGAAGAAAGAATACTTCCCACGTATACCCTGCGTGTCGAAGAAATCGACTAAAAGGGTAGGGAGCGGGGGGCTAGAAATCTTCCCCTCCGCCTTTTACTTTTCCAAAAGAAGGAACAGAGAAGGGGGCCAAGTGAGGATATTTCCCTCTTAGGCTCAGTCCTCTGTTCTTAACGCTACCCCATTAACGCGGGAAATGGTGAATATGCATTGAAAAAAACAATGCATATATATATATATATATATATATATATATATATATATATATATATATATATATATATATATATATATATATATATATATATATATTGTTGATTGGAAGTTAGGATTTCCAGCGTACGTATGGAGCACGATGAGGATTAGCAGAATGCATGAATAGTGCCATTGTTTAAGAGTAAGGGGGATAAAGGTGAGAGTTCAAACTACTAATGCATAACATTATTGAGTTTACCTGGTACGTTGTATGGGAGGGTATTAACTGAGGGGGTGAAGACATGTACAGAGCATTAGACTGGGTAGGAGCAATGTGATTTCAGAAGTGGTACAGGATATAAGGATCGGAGTGTTTGCTTTGAAGAATGTATATAAGGAATACGTAGGAAAACAGATGGATTTGTATATGGCATTTATGGATCTGGTGAAGGCATATGATAGATTTGATAGGGATGTCTTGTTTAAAGCTGCTAGAAACAGTGAGAAGTTTTTATCAAGGATGTAAGGCATGTGTACGAGTAGGAATAGAGGAGAGTGAATGGATTCAAGTGAAAGTTGGTGTGCGGCAAAAATATGTGATGTTAACATGGCTATTCAATGTGTTTATGGATTTGGTGGTGAGTTAAGTAGATGCAAGAGTCATCGAGAGAAGGGTGAGTGTGCAGTCCATAGGAGATGTGAAGGTCTGGGGAGTGAGTCAGGTGTTTGCCGGGAGTACATTACTGGTGGCAGATTCGAGTAAGTAACTGCAGAATTTGGTGGTCGAATTTGGAAGTGTGTGAAAGGAGGAAGTTGAGAGCAAATGTGAATGAAAGCAATTTAACAGGGGTGTGAGTCTGAATGGAGAAGAATGGAGGAGGTGAAGTGTTTTAGATGAATTTGAGTGGACATGGCAGTTCTGGAAGAACTGAGGAATGCTTGGAAAGAGAGATCGCTATCTGGGAGGGTAAGAATGGATATGTTTGAAGGAATGATAGTCCTTGCAATACCATATGAATACCAAATGAGGCTGTTCAGAGGTGAATGGATGCCTTACAAATGAAATGTTTCAGGAAATTATGAGGTGTGAGGTGGTTTGATCGAATAAGTAATGAAAGGATAAGAGAGATGTGTGGTAATGAAAAGAGTGTGGTTGAGAAAGAAGAAAAGGGTGTGTTGAAATGGTTTGGACATAAAGGGGAATGAATGAGGAAAAATTGACAAAGAGGATATATGTGTCAGAAGTGGAGGAAACAAGTAGAACGGGGAGACCAAACTGAAGATAGAGGGATGGAGTGAAAAAGATTATGAGCGATCAGGGACGGAACACGCAGGAAAGGGGAACGGTGTGCACATGATAGAGTGAACTGGAACGATTTGGTATACAGTAGTTGACGTGCTGTCAGTGAACTGAACCAGAGGATGTGAAGCGTCCGGGATAGACTTGTGGGGCCTGGTTTAGGGTACGGAACTGTTATTTCAGTGAGTGGATGCCACCTTTCTTTGTCTGTTCCTGGCGCTACCTCGCTAGCTCGAGAAACGGCGATCAAGCAGGAAAAAAAAAAGACCCAAATGTGTGTGTGTGTGTGTGTGTGCGCGCATAGAAAGATGTGCATAATTCAGGTGATGCACAGGTGATATGGGACATGTCACACGCATATCCAAGTACAATCTTGAAATCTTATATCGTCTTATTAATATTGTCTTAATGCTTCGTTTCATGACGTCATTATGCTATGAATCATGAGGAAGACTTTACGAAGAAAGAGCGGAGTCTACACAAACATTATTCAGTCTCCTCGTTTGTCGTGTCTTCCACACACACACACACGCACACACACACACACACACACACACACACACACACACACACACACACACACACACACACACACACACAGCTCGTGCACCAAAAACTCAAATTCAGCAAAGAAGACTGGAACTTGTGCAGGAAGACCTATCGAACAGTCTCATATTAATTAGGTACTCGTGTTCGAGCTCTGTGTGGTGTGGATGTGCTTCCAATCCCCTACTGACGAAGTTACATGCCTTCTGGCAACGCCAAATGCTTGCTAATGATGCTAAATACCTGTTGATTACGCCAGATACCTGGTGACGACGACGCCTAGCGCCTTTCATTGACGCCAAATATCTACTGCCAAAACCTTACGCTGCCTAAGCTTTGAACCATGTGCCCTGGGCAGGTGACGATTGTGGGCAGAGGTCTATGGAAACTGTTGCTGGCGGAGGGGAGCGTGAACGATTAATAGAGGACCATTAGGTACCAAATGTGGTGTATGAGGATCTAGAACCAAGAACTGTGAAAACTTCTCAAGTGGTGCTGAGTGTGAGAGAAAAGAAAAGGAGGGAGGTGGACGACGAAAGTGGCAGAGATGAAACTAGAACTGAATAGAAAGGAAGCAGAAAGAACACACTTGGGAAACCGACTGCCGGAGGTTGGTCGAGGGAGACCCCGAGAGAGTTTTCAGACTTTACGAGAATCTCGAGTGACATGAAAGGGTCAGTACAGGAAGGTTGTACCCCCAGGTGATGTACACATGACTCCAGCCAGAGCTAAGGTTGTGGGGACGTTGTAGTGAGAGGAGAGGCGTAAGTGGTCTGAACCAAGGGACTTTTGAGGTAGGTCGTAATAAGTCTTACTCTGACTGAAGCCTGTGATGTGGCCTCAAAACATGGGAAAATACATGACGATGTTAGTGTTATACTGAGTCCTAATCCTCGACGTATGGGGCGAGGCGACACGAGATCCAGGGGTGAAGGGGGACACCAAGTGGTACCCTTGATGACGGGAGACGTTCCGGGGAAGATATCTGTGCATGAGGCATGATACAGGAGAGCCGTAAGGTTTGGTTGCAGAACCGGTTTTGAGGTGTTATTAGTGGAGCGGGTGGGGTCCGCATGACCTAGAAGTGTCGGAGTGAGTTATTGATGGCGTTTCTGTGGAGAAAATCACAGTTCATCGGAATGTAAAGGTAAAATGAAATCTGTGCAAAGCGTTGCTGTCAGTGTAGAGGCGGACGTAAGACAGGTCCGTGGTAGTGCAAAAAAGAAGCCACAGATGCTCGCTGCCCAGCTCCAGTACAGCAACGGAAACAGCAGGAATAAGGAGGTGGTGCAAGGGAAACAACTCCTCTTCTAGTTCAGGATATGTGGGAGAAGAGAGTGGAAGAGAATGTCATGTTAAAGATAACAGTAAATGGAGCATTTAATGTTGACAATTTTGGTGACTTGTGTAGGTAATTATTTCAACTCGTGGTTGAACTGATAGCCCATGTAAGTCGCCCAAATGCTTAGAAAAAAAGGATAGAGGATAACCAGAAGGTTAAATGCTTATCTTCGTAGACATAGTGTGGACATTGAACAGTTATTTATAGAGGAAAGTGGGCTGAAAATAAAAATATGAACCTCATTTTAGGAGGCCAGAAAGTAATATGGATATCATTGAGGTTTCATATGACTGAATGTCTGTTGAATTGGAAGAGTTTCTGAATAAGGTAGTTACGTCAGTTTCAGTGGTTGATAAAGAAAATGAACAAGAATCTGAATATCTTTACCTAGGATGTAAATATTGTACGTCTCAAGATCATAGATGTACACTCAACAAAAAAACTATCCCTACATTTCTTTGTTAGAGAATACGACACAATGGACGAAGGATTCAAACAAATGCTCTAGAATCATGCCTCACTGTGGTGGCCCTGCTTTCCTTAATATACGTACATCAAAGTATTCAGTGTAAAGTATACTGTCTTCAGACATTTGTAATGCATCTTTTTCATTTTGTATTCCCAGAGTAATTATCATAGAGAGCGCACCCGCAATATTATTCAAAAGTGTCTCGCTTACTAACCCTACCTAGACAACAGGGTGTTGTAGTGTTTATTATGAAATCCGAGTGTGGCCCTTGGACTGAGACGCGGCTCAAGAGGGCCTGTGATGAGGTCCAAGGCCCTGTACTAGACCAGACCTTCAGTGCTCAGTCTACGACTATGACCCAAAGAGCGGGACTTCGTAAGACACGCGCCTGTGTCCGGGATTCACCGGGCGAAGTGAACAACGATCTTAGGTACAGTTCCAGCCTGGCTGAAGCAGTGTGGAGGTTAAGTTAGCACTTCTGTCCACATGTCTTGAACAATTTCCTCTTCCATTTTCTAAGATAACAGCAAGGTTAATTTCAGGTATGCAAAGCTGTACTAGATATTCGTACAAATCCTAAGCTTTACTGGTACTTGTTCAGTGAAATTATTCTCATATTAATGATCAGGTTCGACTTAATCCTCATTGTTGGGATCTGGAAGGCAGAGTTCTGCTTCAGTTAGGGTTCTTAAATCCCATATCTTGAAACATCAATACTCTATAATTTCAAGCGGCTCCATTTATATGTTCTTGAGTTTGGTAGATGTGTGATATGACTGACAAACTGTTACCTTTTATCAAAGTAAAATCCAGCAAGGATACGAAATGTCTGCATTACGCGGGATGCAGTCTAATTTTCTGTATCACGATTTTCCTGAGCTTGCTCAGCCCGCGAAGTAGACAAAAAAAAATCCTCATTTTGGCATCTTGAAGCATACCTGGTCAGGGACGGTGGGGTCAGGACTGCCTCGAACAGACAAGTACCGAGCACTCACACTCAACTACACGAGACGTGTGGGTCTCAACGAGCCGAGACAGAGAGGTCGATACCTCTACTTCCAGATGTGTATTTCTACGTCTAGGTGTGTATCAAGCCCTCTGTCTCAACAGGCAGAGACAGAGGGGTCGGTACAGCTTCGACCAGCGCGTATCGAACCCATGAGCTTTGCCTTTCGAGACATTTGGGGTCGGTACAGCTTCGACCATGAGCCCACCGGGACTCGGACCTTAGGCGGGTCGCAGGACCATTGTCCATGACTAAGCACGCACATACGCACGCACCTCTCGTTATATATCATATTCGCTTTGCTGTATTACATGTGTAACTGTAAACTCTGCGAAACGTTTGTAGCTTATCTTGATCCCCTTTCACACTAACCTAACCCACGAAAACTACTATCTCTATCAGAGAAATGGTCGTGTACTCTCACCTCTGTCAGAGCACACAACTCAGTCACGTTTTATTTAGGATTTGTGTCTAAAGCTTAAGATAAGTTTACTGATGATTCAAAGTAAGTATTATGATGTTTTCCCTTTTGATTTAACTTCCAACGTGTCGTGGAGGTCGGGGTAACACTATCGCACATCCTCGATGGAATTTTTTGACAAAAAAAGAAAATCATTTTTTATATAAATGAAATGTATTTAAGGACAGAGTGGACTTATGGGATGAGTTCGACAAGTAAAGATGGTAAGGCGTCGTCACGCTAGTATTTCTTGTGTTAATTTTCTAATTTCCTTTTCTTTTCTATCTCTTCGTGTGCTCTGTCACACACGCAAATAGAATCAACGGGTCAGTCATTTACATCTCATCAACATTGACAAGCAAGATGGCGCTGACTGCTGAGGAAGCTGCGGCTATTTTCAGTTTGAGTCTATTTTCAGACAGTGTAAGAAGAGGCCTGGCGAGCTAAAAAAAAAAAAGCGTATTTGAGTGTGCTCATGGTTGACAAGAAGAGAAATTGTGAGAAACGTAACATAGGAAAGTTGAGAGAACTCTTTTCTTAGCGCCAGCTTTACTTTAATTTACAACTTTCTCTTCCCATAAACAAATAACAATGGGACTTAATACATTCAATGAGACATTCTTCGAAGGTCATGGCGGTATTGTATCTGCCACGCAGATAAACTCATCTAGTATTTGTAAACAAATGTGTATATGATAATCAAGGTTGATTTAATGAAGCTGGACTTCATAATCTAAGAAAATATGGTATTTTGAGTTTACGTCTTACAGAAGTTACGAAATTTCTGGTACATGGAATCGACAAAGTTTTTTCTTCAGACGACCCTGGCTAGGAACGTTCATCCCTTAAGTTAGGTTATGTTAGGTTTAGATTAGATTATGTTAGGGTTAGGTTAGATTAGGTTAGGTGAGGTTAGGTTAGTTAAGGTTAGGTTAGGCTAGGTGAAGTTAGGTTAGGGTTTGGTTAAGTGAAGTTAGGTTAGGGTTGGCTTAGGTTAGGTTTAGATTAGGTTAGGTTAGGTTAGAATTATACCTTCGCTCCCCAAAAAGATAAAAAGTCTGTAGGGTGGAAACTTGAATATCCGGAAACATGTAACAGTTCTCAATCTCAATATGCCATTAATCATTCTGAAATACTGTATATATGATTTCACTGAAAACTTGCGCTTACGATCTTGACTAAAAGAATTGAGGGACACTTTCGTGATCACTGGGCCGCGAAATTGTCAAAAATTAACACACACAAAAAAAAGGAAAGAAAAACGGCAAGTCGAAAAATTGACGCAAAAAAAAACGCTAGTGTGACTCTGCCTTGAAGCTATTGCGAGCAGCTAAAAGACACCACAACTGAGGCCAAAACCACGGGCGTTATGAGACGATGAGACTCTCATGTTTTGGTTGATGGATCCTCTCATCTCGTCCAGATCTTCCTACCCTCAAGGTCCTGTGAGAAGCAGCACTAACCTGCCTGCAGCTGCCGTCTGTTGAGTCCCCATGCACCGCGTCCTCTCACCACTGCACACAACAGACCTATGGAGGACCAGCATTATTCCACACGTTTGTTTGTCTCTCACGAAGCTTCGCGTCCCGGATCCCAGTAGTGGGGTTAAACTTGTTCGCTTCACAAACAAACAGCGTCAGTTATCACTATTGTTTCACGCTAACAAGACCCACGCAACAGGAAATTGAAATATCTTTTAGAATCCACTTTATCCCCGTCCTTCTTAAGGGCGGGTCGCGCTTATCCCCGATGATTTGGATACGTAGTTACAGCCGTGGCTGCTGGGGGACTTGAAGCGCCGCGCCGCCGGTGTGTTAATTGTGTGGGAATAATGAGGGTAGAGCCAGGCAGGAACAGTATCGGCCCCGCCTGGGCGGAGGATGAACACTGCTGGCGTTAATGGCCGCGCAGACGAGAGTGCTACATGGCCCAGGTGTTGGTACGGTATTGGCAAAGCAGGGCGGGCCGGCCAGGCAGGCAGGCAAGCATGGCGGCATCTGATAACTGTGGGCGACGCTTGGAGTAGGGATCCAGACGAGAGGTAAACAATGATTAGAAACGTAATTTGAAATTTCCCAATACAATGCGTGTTTCATGTCGCGTGCGACACCACGTAGATGGAGCCTAGAAGTATGCATATCTATGAGTTACCACTCTCTCTTGATGAATCGTTCTAGTATATACCGTAACGTCATATGATTCATATGTAATGAATTAGACGAAAGCCATATGCAAAACTAAAGCGAGTTATATTTTTCTTAACATGGTAGTTATGGGAGAGGAAGAAGAGGTGGGATAACGTAAAGGGTAGTTTGAAATGGAAGAGATTGTGTACAGGTGTAGGTTGGTTTTTTGCTTGCATGTAAATGCTTTGAAGCTTCGAGGAGAGCAAGGATATTACGATGTTTGTGCTCTAGTCGACGTCTCAGATTTGTCTGTAGTTTGTATCATCGGTGTTTTCAAGTCTGTGCCTTACTCCCTGTACCGCTTCTCTTAGGTATGAACCAACTGGTTTAATTCATATTTGTTCGTGATGCTCTACGGTGTTTTCAATGTAGGGGCATCTTTCACTTATGTCGAATCGTAGAGCCTTATTTTGTATCCTTTGTAACTTCAGCGCGAGTGATTTAGAGGCGAGGAACATTGCTGTAGATGAGTGGATGAGAACAGGTATAACCATGGCTTTGACCAGGTGTAATTTCTGGTTCTGTGGAAGGTGTGAGGATCTGTACAGCCTAGTCAAGGCCGACTTTACTTATGCGGATCTTTTGTTGATATGATCTATCATCAAGTCCCATGATATCAATGTATGACCCAGGATTCGCCACCTCCTCGTGTGTGCTATATTGGTACCTTCTATGATTATATCTTGTTGAAGAGATAGGCGGTCTACAGGGCTTGGATGTGGAAGGTACGATCTGGTGTGGTTTGCATCTTGGATATAGATTGCTGTGATGTGTTACGTCTGTGTAAGTTGCCAGGGAGTATGGAGGTTGGGGAGAGAGAGCCTTTCCTTTGCTATCCTTTTCTCCCACCGTTTATGAGGGAACTGCAACTTTTCCAGTAGTGTTTATGCCAGGCGGGTTGGTCGTGAAGATCTGAGAAGCTGGTCATCACGATGAGAGAAACTGATGTCGTGAAGATGATCTGAAATGTTGCTAGACGATCTAAGAAGTTGGTGATGACAATATGAGAATATGAAGATCTGCGATGGTGTTGTTCTTCCTAGAGTAACTGTATTAAATTCCCATGTTAATTCTAATCGTCCATTCCTATTCGACTTTGTTTAGTCTGGTTATCTCTCGCTTGCAGCAAACGCTTCTGTTCTGGGAATGATTTAAGTGGCGTCATCGACATAAAAGATGGCGTTAGGACACTGCCCTGGAGGACCCCGCTTAGGCGAGAGTATTTGGGTGTCGTCACACAATTGTTGATGCATTGTTCGGTGCATTGGTTTAGACAGATGCCCGGTGGTCTTTCTGTGACCTCTGGTATGCCTGGTTGTGGTTAGTTTATACTGTAGGCCGTATGTCCACACTACGTCAAAGGCTTTGCTTGTCTCTTTGTATAACCGTATGACTTATTGATTAGGGTTATAGAGGTTATTGTTCTTAAGTTAACCTCTTAACCTTAGGCTCATAATCCTTTCACAAACTTTTCCTGGGACTTCTAAGAGAGGTATGGGTCGGTAGCACTTTGAGTCTGTTTCTGGCATTCCAGGTTTTGCGTCATGGTTGCTGTGGCCTCTTTATATCCTCAGGGAAAGTACCTTGTCCTTGGTATAATTCTGTAGACGTTAATAAGACACAGAGGTCCTTTTAAGGTATGATAGCATGCCGATTTGCCTCTTATCTATCCTACGTTATCCCGGGGCTGAGTTCTTGTTTTCCTTTTTTCATTCCTGTGCGAAGTTCCGCCAGGTTAATTGCTATCCAGAGGCAGTTGTTAGGGTCAGTCGGGCTGAGTCTACTACAGTCAGGTGCAGGGATGGTTCTTCCTGTGTTCCGAGCCAACCAGTTGGTCATATCTTTTCCATGATCTTGATTGTAGTTTATGTTTTCTTCAGGAGTAACCTTGATCAATGTGGTCTACGTGTTCATTGATGTTATTCCCATATATTCATCATCATCAGTTTCGTTATTGTTGACTTTCAGTTGGGTTGACTCTCTCTCTCTCTCTCTCTCTCTCTCTCTCTCTCTCTCTCTCTCTCTCTCTCTCTCTCTCTCTCTCTCTCTCTCTCTCTCTCGGCAAGGGCTAGTCAAGCCAGTGATTAGGGTCGGCACTAGCGCCTGTGTATATCGGGAGCGTTGGTGATGGAGTCACGGTGGACCAGCACTTCATCGGCTATCAACCTCCCCTCCTTGGCTCAGATTGTTGTCTTTCCTTTCAGCCCCACGCACTCGTGGACTGCTGGCAGTCCTTTCACAACTACACACACTTTCCATCTCACACACAACACTTCACATCTGATAACTCCCTCGGCTCGTCACTCTAGAATATGTTTTCCTACGTAGCTAACGCGATTGCCACTCCCTTTGACAAAACCTCGTGAGAAGGTTGAGGGGGCGTTCTGTGTGTGTAATATTTCATTCAGGAGTCAGCAGCTCCAGACTGCAGTATCGAGGACCGTGGAGGCCATATTTGAGGTCGTCTTCTGAACGACTTGTTCGTCTTTGGCAATTGTAGAACTCCCAGGTGTACAGAACTCCTTCAGGTGTTCATTTGTTGATCTCGACTTTAAAGAAGTTCATTTCAGCTGTGGCGTCATGCCTTCTTTTCTTGGTCGTGGTTTTTCCAGTTGTACCCGACGTGACCGATGTAAGACTAAAATTAATGATAAGGTACTTTACTAGTTAGCATAGATTGATCTTATTTCCTCACGTAGACATTCCTGAACTATGGTCACGACCACTGGACTGAGTGCTGCTGGGGCCCCTCACAGACACAGGACTCCGGGGCATTGTTCAGTTTGGTGAACTCGCTTAACTGCTGTTCTGCCTTGAGTTACCCATGTGAGTCATCCATGTGAGTCACCCACGTGTGTCACCCATGTGAGTAACCCATGTGAGTCATCCATGTGAGTCATCCATGTGACTCACCCATGTGAGTCACCCATTTCAATTTTCATTATTCATAATCATTTTGAACGATTTCTAACGCCGTCTCAACATTAGATCGCTTAACTCCCACACCACCTGAAGTCCTCCTTCCCTCCTTCTCAGGATCACCCTCCTCAGCCCCACATAACGCCTCCACCACACCTCGCCTCCTCCCTCCTACCCTCCACCAGCACCCTCCAGCCAGCACCCTGCCTGCCCGCCTCCCTCCACCACACCTCGCCTCCTCCCTCCTACCCTCCACCAGCACCCTCCAGCCAGCACCCTGCCTGCCCGCCTCCCTCCACCCCCACAATCTTCCCCCGATGCCACGCCTTGCTTCACGGGTCATACAACAGGGAGCGGGATGAATGCCATTTGTTCAGGCTACGGTGCTGGAGGATACCGTGGTACTAGTGGGCCACGCTGAGCAGTGTGGGTGAGGTGCACCATGTGGCCAGGGAGGTACAGTATGTGGGAGGGACACACCATGCGGCTGGGACAATCCATGTGGCCGCTGGACAGGCTGAATAGTGTGGATGAGGTACACCATGAGGCCAGGGAGGTACAGTATGTGGGCGGGACACATCATGCGGCTGGGACAAACCATGTGGCCGCGGGACAGGCTGAATAGTGTGGGTGAGGTACACCATGAGGCCAGGGAGGTACAGTATGTGGGCAGGACACACCATGTGGCCGTGCGACAGGCTGAGCAGTGTGGATGAGGCATACCATGCGGCCAGGGAGATACAGTATGTGGGCGGGACACATCATGCGGCTGGGACATACCATGTGGCCGCAGGACAGGCTGAGCAATGTGGGTGAGGTACACCATGTGACCAGGGAGGTACACTATGTGGGCGGGACACACTATGCGGCTGGGATACACCATGTGGCTGCGGGACAGAGGATGACAACATAAGAGGGTTACATGTAGAGGGCGTACATAATATGACCCATATTCTTGTACGTCGAACGCAACATATGTGGGGAAGGATTCACCATGTGGATATAGTATGTGAGCACATGTAGGCGAGGACATGTGGATCATGTGCAATGTGTGGATTGGGAACCAACTAGTGGTCGAGTGGAACAGGGAGGTGAAGCATGGTATGTGGATAGGATGCATTAGATTGTTTGGGTACAATATGTGGATGGGCTACATATGTAGGTGAGGTGCAACACACAGGGGGTAGAGTGAGGGTTTACACTGTGAGCCAGGTATGGTACATATGCTGAGTACATACTATGTGTGTGGAATGGGTATATCAAGTATGCGGGGTACATTATATACATTGGGTATAAAATGTTGGCGCGATATATCATGTGGGTGAAGTACAGTATGTAGGGGTGATACCACATGATGAGGTGCAGCATGTAAGTGAGGCATGGTCTTTACAAGGGTGGGAATATGTAGATGGGTTACAGTATGTGGGTAGGTGTGACATGTGGTGAGGGGTACAGTATGTGGGTGTGTGTGACATGTAGTGGGGGCACAGTATGTGGGTATGTGTGGCATGTGGTGAGGGGTACATTATGTGGGTGTGTGTGACATGTAGTGAGGGATACAGTATGTGGGTGTGTGTGACATGTGGTGAGGGGTACAGTATGTGGGTGTGACGTGTGGTGAGGGGTACAGTATGTGGGTGTGTGTGACATGTGGTGAGGGGTACAGTATGTGGGTGTGTGTGACATGTGGTGAGGGGTACAGTATGTGAGTGTGTGTGACATGTGGTGAGGAGTACAGTATGTGGGTGTGTGACATGTAGTGAGGGGACCAGTATGTGGGTGTGTGTGATATGTGGCGAGGGGTACAGTATGTAAGTGTGTGTGACATGTGGTGAGGAGTACAGTATGTGCATGTGTGTGACATGTGGTGAGGGTTACAGTATGCGGGTGTGTGTGACATGTGGTGAGGGGTACAGTATGTGGGTGTGTGTGACATGTGGTGAGAGGTACAGTATGTGGATTAGTGTGACATATGGTTAGGGGTACAGTATGTGGGTGTGATATGTGGTGAGAGATACAGTATGTGGATGGGTGTGACATGTGGTGAGGGGTGCAGTATGTGGGTGGGTGTGACATGTGGTGAGGGGTACAGTATGTGGATGGGTGTGACATATGGTGTGGGGTACAGTATGTGGGTGTGTGTGATATGTGGTGAGAGATACAGCATGTGGGTGGGTGTGACATGTGGTGATGGGTACAGTATGTGGGTGGGTGAGACATGTGGAGAGAGGTGCAGTATGTGGGTGGGTGTGACATACGGTGAGGGGTACAGTATGTGGGTAGGTGTGTCATGTGGTGAGGGGTACAGTATGTGGGTGGGTGTGACATACGGTGAGCGGTACAGTATGTGGATCGGTGTGACGTGGTGAGGGGTACAGCATATGCGTGGGTGTGACATACGGTGAGGGGTACAGTATGTGGGTGTGTGTGTCATGTGGTGAGGAGTACACCATGTAGGTGGGTACAATATTCAGATGAGGTTCGGTACTGGGCGAGGTACATCATTTAGAATAGGGTACAACATGTAGGTAGGGTACAAGCTGGTGGGTACAATGTGTGATGTTTAGTATGTATATTGTGGATCAGTTAATGAGATAGGTGTGGTTACTGCTGCTACCCCTTCTGCAGGCACTGCTACTGCCCCATTTGTAGTCACTGCTACTGCCCCATCTGCAGTCACTGCTGTTACCCTTCTTTAGTCACTGTTACTGCCTCTTTTGCAGTCATTGCCACTGCTTGTGTTGTAGGTACTGATGTTATCCTTCCTTAGTCACTGTTAATTTCTCTTGTGTAGTCACTGCTATTATCTCTTCTGAGACTGCCGCTGCTGCTGCCACTTCTGTAGCCACTGCCACTATCCCTTCTAAAACCAGTGCCACCAGTCCACTCTCCACAACCGCTGTCAACGCTTGTCTTCGTTCTCATTACAACCGCTACCCATTCTGTATTTTTTGTACCTTCCACGCTCACCATAAACCCAAGGGCCCCACCTCCAGTGAGGACGCTGCCGCCTCCAAGCGAACCCCAAACCCTCCAACACCTTCACACGCCGGTCATTGTACCTCCTCAACTTTCTACGGGGCAGAAGCACCATCCGCTTGGCCTGTGAATTCCTGGGAAGTGATCTAGATGGTGTGGTGGTGCCCCATGGTGTGCTTTTCCCATGGTCTGGTGGTGCCCCATGCTGTGGCCTCACCATGGTCTGGTACGCCCATGATGTGTGGGGTTCCTTTGATGAGGCGTTAGTGGCACCCCATTGGCATGGCATCCTCAAGGTGTGGTATCCTCCGTAGTGTGATATCCTCCATGATGTGGTATCCCCTTGGTGTGGTGTTCTTATGGAGTGATGTTCCCATGGTGTGGTGTCCTCCATAGTGTGGTATCCCCCATGATGTGGTATCCTCTTAGGGTGATGTCCCTATGGAGTGGTATTCCCATGGTGTGGTGTCTCCCATAGTGTGTCATGGCGGCGATATACGTTGTCCTGATGTTATATCATTACGCTCCCATAGTGTGCATTGCCCATGGTGTGGTATTCGCTCCTATGACGTAGTGTCTTCATGATGTTTGACACTCCCAAGGTATTTACAGCATTGTCTGGGGCGCCCGTGACTTGTCTTCCACATGGTGTGTTCCCTCACACGGTCACTGTACCCAGCTCTTTACCAGGTACAAATACCCTCGACGTTGCTACAGGTTCCCCTCGAGATAAACCTATAGTGTGGCGTCCTCATGGCGTGGCGTGCCCAAGGTGTAGTGATCTTATAGTGTGGAGTTCCCGCGGTGCTGTGTTTCCTTTGTGTATCGTTCTCATAACGTACCATCTTAAGGGTGTGCCAACTGTATGGTGTAGCCTCTTCCTGGTGTGGTGTGGTAGCTGAATGGCGTGATGTTTGCTGTGGTGTGGCGTTCTTCTGACATTTCGTGTGACAGTCCGTGCGACGAAGAAGGCATCCACATGGTGTGGCGTCGTCCACATGGTATGGCATGGTCCCAGGCTCAATCTGAGGCCAGGCAGCCAGGCATGGAGTTGGTAGGAAGGCTGGGGGGAGTACTGGCAGACGGGACTCCCTACGTGAGGAATTTGGTTGGCATCTGCCATTGTCTTGGGGTTTATGTGACCCCGGCACCAGCCGGCAACAGCTGGCCCACTCCGGCACCATCTGGCCAGTATGACGGTCCTCCCTCCTCGTCTGGGGCGAGTTATCTGGTTGTATTACCACAACGCCATCTTTAAGAAGCCCAACTTTCCATAGATGAACGACCAGGAGCGGTAAATACCTCAGAGGACCCCAGATTTGGTCCGTTTAAGGTCATTCCCACAAAAACACCGAGGCGTGGTGTTCCCCCCCTCCAGTCGAGGGCAACTCCTTCAGCCACTGTGCATCTGTTCCAGTCCCTCTCTCCCGTACAGAGGTACACCTGCACCTGCAACAAGTCTGTGGTCTTGGAGCTCACATAAGAGGGACATTTGTAGGATAAGAGGTCACAGAAGAGAGACACATGGAGAAGCATGTGTAGGGGAAGAGAGGTCACAGGAGAGGAACACGTGTAAGAGAAGAGAGGAGGTATGAAATCATGTGTCATGCGCACCCATGCCTGGCCCATAACGAACATCTTGGCATCAAAAATGACACAGCTACGATATGTCAAAGTGAACAGATACCTCCCTGGCACAGCAAATGACACAGCTACCGTATGTCAGAGTGAACAGATACCTCCCTGACAGTAAATGAGGCAGCTACAGTAAGTCAGAGTGAACAGATACCTTTCTTACATTAAGAGTAACACAGAGAAGATATGTCAAAGTGGACCACTTGTACCTTTATGACATCAAAACTAACACAGATGATATATGTCAGTGTGACCAACAAACACCTCTCCGAAATACAAAATGACAGAGCTATGTCAAAGTGAACAACGGATCCCACTGTGTTACTAAAAATGCCGCAGCTGCTGTGTTTCAAAGTGAACCGCTGTGGTGAGGTAGGATGGGCTGAACCCTTTAAGATCGACGCACTGGATACGGGTGGCTGCTCAGTGATATTTGATCACATGCGTTTAGCTTGTTTACCTACACGTGTGAGAGAGAGGCCTTGGAAAATCATGCATGGCCCTAGCTTACCACAAGTGGCTCATACTGGGACGGCCCTGGTCAAGCTGGTCGAGGGAAGACCGTGAAGACGTGACGAAGAAATCAACAGAAGAGGAGTATTAGTCAGGGATCACAGCAGATGATTCTGTGTAGGAGACGAGATCACAGAGGAGGAACACGTGTAAGGGGAAGTGATCATAGCAGAGGAACACGTGTGGGGGGAAGTTATCATAGTAGAGGAACACGTGTGGGGGAAGTGATCACAGAAACCCTCCTCATCTCGGACGACCTGTGCGCCACACTTCACAACCAGGGAATATTTCTTGAGTTCAAAGTTCAAAGGCTAAGATCTTAAGGGTTGAACACCTTCGTCGATTGCGTTCTATTTACGGTGTGGCCAGATAGAGAGACAGTTGATGAGGCAGGATAGACCTTAGGACTTGACTAAGTCACATGTAAACGCTGATAGACATAGGAGGATATGAGAGAGAGGAAGTCCATCTGCTGGACGACACCAGCCCCACCCAACCCCATGAATTATCAAGCAGGAAATTGTTGAAGAGGGTAGAGTCCTCTCCCCCAGGAGCCCCAGACTCTCTCCCATTTCTCTCTCTCTCTCTCTCTCTCTCTCTCTCTCTCTCTCTCTCTCTCTCTCTCTCTCTCTCTCTCTCTAGGTAGGTAGTCAGGCGGCCTCCGACCAGGAAGGTTCAAGCGTTACTACCTACCTGGTTATCGGAAGTGTTGGTGTCGGGTGTTCGGTGGACCAGCCCTTCACTTGGCTATCAAGTTGCTCTCCTTTGGCCCAGGTTGCTGCCTTACCTACATGTGGGCTGCTGGCAGTCATGTCACAAGCGTACGATCTCTCATCTCACGCGACTCGTCCTTCGAAACACTAGGTTTTCCTGCAGTGAAGGCTACGCGCTAGCCCTGTCTTTTTAACAACATCTCGTCTCAAGCACTCGTGTCAGCGAGCGCCCTCCTCCACCGTATATTTCAAGCCTTTCACTTTAAGAGGCTCTTCCTTCGTCATATGTCTCCTCAGCCAATCCTTCATCTTATCCTGATCTCTCCCTTATCTCTCTTACCCTCACCAGTCTCCATCCTTCTCCAACATCTCTCAATGACCTACTTCTCCTCACCTTCAGTCTCTTTCTTACAATAAGATCCATCACTTCTCCTTCACTGGTCCCATTCCTCAATTTCCCTATTGATTGCCACCTACACTACACCACTACCTGTTCAACCACCTGCACTACACCACACCACTACCTGTCCTGCCACCTGCACCACACCAATACTTGTTCTGCCACCTGCACTACACCACTACCTGTTCTACCACCTGCACTACACCAAACCACTACCTGTCCTGCCACATGCACCACACCAATACTTGTTCTGCCACCTGCACTAAACCACTACCTGTCCTGCCACCTGCACCACACCAATACTTGTTCTGCCACCTGCACTAAACCACTACCTGTTCTGCCACCTGCACCACGCCACTACCTGTTCTGCCACCTGCACTACACCACTACCTGTTCTACCATTTAGACTACACAACACCACTACCTGTCCTGCCACATGCACCACACCAATACTTGTTCTGCCATCTGCACTAAACCACTACCTGTTCTGCCACCTGCACCACGCCACTACCTGTTCTACCACCTGCACTACACCACTACCTGTTCTACCACCTGCACTGCACCACACCACTGCCTGTCCTGCCACATGCACCACACGAATACCTGTTATGCCACCTGCACTAAACAACTACCTGCTCTGCCACCTGCACCACGCCACTACCTGTTCTGCCACCTGCACTACACCATTACCTGTTGTGCCACCTGCACAACACCACTACCTGTTCTTCCGCCTATACCAGCACCTGTTCTGCTACCTACCACACCACTACCTGTTCCACAACCTATACCACTAACTGTTCTGCCACGTACACCACACCACTACCTGTTCCAACACTCACACCACCACCTGTTCTACTACTTGTACCTAAACATTACCTCTTTTGCCACCTACACTCCCACTTGCTTTACCACCTACACCACCACCTGCTGTACCACCTACATTACCACCTCCTCTTGTACCTACAAAAATACCTGTTATATCATTTCCACCACCGTCTGTTCTGAGACCTACGCTGTCTGATGTACCGTGTACACATCTGCTGTACTACATGCACCATCTGCTGTATTATATGCATCATCTGCTGTACTACATATACCATCTTCTGCACCACATGCACCATCTGGTGTATCACCAACGCCATCTGCTGTACCACATACACCACCTGCTGTACAAAATGCTTCTGCTCTACCACCTACATTACCTGCTGTATCAAGTGCTCCTGCTCTACCACCTGCACCACCTGCTGTACCAAATGTTTCTGGTCTGCCACCTACACCACCTGCTGTACCAAATGTTCCTGGTCTGCCACCTGCACCGCCTGGTGTACCAAATGTGTCTGGTCTGCCACCTGCACCGCCTGGTGTACCAAATGTTCCTGGTCTGCCACCTGCACCGCCTGGTGTACCAAATGTTCCTGGTCTGCCACCTGCACCGCCTGGTGTACCAAATGCCTATGCTCTACCACCTACACCACCTGCTATACCACATACTCTTGCTCTATCACCTGTTTTATCACCTCCACCATCCCCTACTTTACCCCTTACACCTATACCACCACCTGTCTGCCACCGACAGCTCCGCCTGCTTTACCACCTACACTACTACCACCACACTCATTCCACTTGTCTCACACATTTCACCCATCGAAACCAACTACCTTTTTCACCTAACTATAATCACCCAACTACCCTTTCCTAACTTATCTCATTCCCACTCACTACCCACGTACACACCCACCTACACCACCCCTGGAACGCTTCTCCTGTACGTTGAAGCAGGATAGTGATGAACCGTTGCCACATTTGTTGTTCCCTCTCAAATGATCCTACTGCCCTTCTCAGCTGATCAGCCCATTCATGATAAGATATAGCATCCTAGGCTTTAAGTAACCATAATTCATGGTTGGTTTTCCTATGCTTGACCCATGCCGGACATTATCACATTTAAAATAGTCGTGTTTTATTGGCCTTAAAAGTGTTTTTCTGTAAATCGATATCAGCTGCGACAAGTCCTGTTTCATAGCGTAATATCAATGTTTTAACAAATACGTAATGTAAAAAGTTGTATGATTTTATTCAACAGTTGAAAACAGCAGTTGATTATATTTCATAGTGTTCACTTTATGAATGGGTGACTAAAATAATCTGTGCTGGCGTTTGGAAGTTTTCTCCATGCTAATCATAAACTGATTTCACTATAAATATTACTCAGACATCCTTAAGCACACGTCCTGATACTCTTGAGAAATATCTAATATTACAAAATGAATTTCATAGCCTTACCATATACTTATTACATTAAATTATCTTATGACGATAAAGTTGATTGTTTTAATATGATTATATCGCTACGCAAGGATAATAATTTTGATAGGTATTTGCCCTAATACCTATAATAACCCAGCTGCCTCGCATAATGCCTGTGACTAATTTGATTAAATTGATAATGTTGTTCTAATCAATAAATCTTATTATCCTTCCTATATAAGCTAATTATCTCAGCCTCCCTTAAGGATATTTGTATAATTAGGGTCGCTCATTATCCCTGGTGAAACCATTGATTAAGCCCGCTAATAGTGGAGCGTAAGGTAAGATGGTAACTCTTGGACGTAGAAATGATGTATTTAGCCTTCATATATTATATCATATAATGATGTGTTTTATCATTACTTATGATCTTTGATATATCTCGGTTCTCTTTAAGTTTTTCATACCACTTATTATCAATTTCATGTAATTTGAGTTAAGTATGATAAGGATTAATCACATTGGAATATACGTATTCCCTTAATAAAATCTTTGATGTCAATGTAGTTTCAATATGGTGGTGACATGTGGCATTTCGCGCCAATCTAGACCTTCATTGGTTAACACAGCAAATATTTCAGATATTTTTTTTCCCAGGGAAATGGGCGAGGCTATATTGTGGCTAGGTGGGTGTGACCGTATATCCAGTGTACGTCCATGTACGTGTGAGGTTATATATATACACATACGCGCATATGTGCAGGAGTGCCTGGTGCAGACGTGGAGGTATGTGCAATATGAGGGCTATAAGGTTGCCAGCGACCACTAGATAGCCAGAATTCCTTTCATTTTTTTTTTTCCAAGACGTGTAACTTTTCGAGGAAGTTATGTACGCCGCACCTGTCTGTAAAATGACGATGAAAATGTGATTTTTGTAGTATCCATTTTCATAGAATTATCATCCAACTTGCGCACGGTACGAAAATATATAAGTGTTGCAAGAGAACTTAAGAATTCATTTATGGCATCTTTTTTTTCCTCTCGGTACATTCAGTTATCCAAATCGAATTACAACTTTAGTAGTGTATAATTTCCATCGCACGAACGTGTACTGCCATCTCAACTGGACCTAACTATTAGGAGTTCAATATCAAGACCACAAATCCTCATCAATTATAATGCGAGACCTATAAACCCCGATCGATTAAAGGCAACAACTGTACCATATCTGGCAACTCAACCGCCGAAGCGGAGCGGTCCTCCGGTTGAACGATAATCTACATTTTCCCCGCGCGTATCTCTCCCCAATGATAATTTAAGGTCTATCACGCGCAAATGAACAGAGGCTGGCCCCCTGGCGCCGCAGCTGGTGATGCACGGGTGTGAAGAGCAACCCTCGCCCTCTTATCTGTGGCAGGAGAGGAAACTTTAAGATGCCGTCAATTGCATCCACTTACGCTCCATAATGAATGAGAATCGGTTCTACACTCTCACAGTTTTCCAAGCTTAAGATTAATTCTTAGTCTTAGATATATATATATATATATATATATATATATATATATATATATATATATATATATATATATATATATGTGTGTGTGTGTGTGTGTGTGTGTGTGTGTATGGATTTTTTTTTATCTAAGGAGTGTTTCCATACTAATACTTACAACGAGATTTTGCCACATGACTAGGCTCGGGCACAGCGCTCACAGCACATACCACTTGCTTTGCTGCTATCGGAGAGAGAGAGAGAGAGAGAGAGAGAGAGAGAGAGAGAGAGAGAGAGAGAGAGAGTGAGAGAGAGAGAGAGAGAGAGAGAGAGAGAGAGAGAGAGAGAGAGAGAGAGAGAGAGAGAGAGAGAGAGAGAGAGAGAGAGAGAGAGAGAGTATGATGTACAGAGAAGCAAGCAGAAAATTTCGGGGCGTGAAGTTTTTCTCCAACCCTGACAGACAAACTTCACTTTTATACCGCCTGTCCTTGGCCTGTGTTGCTACATGGAATGATTTACATTGTCTGCAGCGACGATTTAATTCCTGGGGTTGACTTTACTGTACAATATATATATATATATATATATATATATATATATATATATATATATATATATATATATATAATGTTCATACTTCTTAGACTGTCATTACAGTTATTATCAATAACAGACTTATCTACTTCCTAAATACTTCATCTTGTTAGCATTAAAACCGTTTTTAATGCATCGTTATATAATTGCATATAAATAATGATTTCCTTCGACTTTAACCATATTTTTTTCACTAAATGAATTATGATAAAGATTTTGATCATATGATGATTCACACAGATCAAGATTGCCTTAAATGTATTAGAAGTAGTGATTTGTAGGCGGCCACCGACTAGGGCAAGAGGAGTTAAAATTCCTGAATATCGGGAGGGTCTGTGGCGGCGATACGGTGAGCCAACACTACGGTGGAAGTCAAATTCCCCTCCCTGATCCAGACGTTTTTTTTTTTCCTTTTCTGCCTCACATACCCTTGTACAGTTGTCAGTTAGTCCACAGACTCACACATTCTTTCCACCTTACACATAACGCTCGGCAACATGTGTCTCCAAGACTTTCGTACTTACCTCTCTCCCACTCCACCCATAAACAAATTGAACAACCACGTTGACGTCACACATCACCATTCACTCTCCCCTTTTCCTACTCACAAGGGAGGTAAATGCGAGAGTCTTGGAGAGAGGCGAGTATGCAGTCTGTGGGGGAGGGGGTGAGAGGGATTAGGATGTGAGTCAGCTATTATTTGAGAACTATACAGCACTGGCGGCGGATTCGAGTGAGGGACTGCAGAAGTTGGTGACTGAGTTTGGAAGGGTGTCTGAAGGGAGAAAGTTGAGACTAAGGTTATTAGGTTTAGCAGGATTGAGGGACAGTTTGATTCGGATGTGAGTGTGAATGGAGAAAAATTAGAGAAAGTGAAGTGTTTCAGATATGTGGGAGTGGACATGTCAACGAATGGAACCATGGAAGCAGAAGTGAATCATAGGGTGGGGGTGGGGGAGAAGGTTCTGGGAGCGCTGAAGAATGTGTGGAAAGAAAGAATATTATCTAGGAGGGCAAAATGGGTATGTTTGAAGCAATAGTAGTCCAAGCAATACTCTGTGGATGCAAGGCATGGGCTATAGATAAGGCTTTACAGAGGAGTTGATGAAATGTTTGAGGACATGTTGTGTGAGGTGGTTTGATCGAGGGCGTAATGAAAGGGTAGGAGCTATGTAGTGATAAAATGAGTGTGGTTGAGAGACCAGAAGAGTGTGTGTTAAAATGATTTGCACGTATGAAGAGGCTAAGGAGAAATGGTTGATAAAGAGGATAAACGTGTTACAAGTGGAGGGAGGGAATAAGGAGAACGAGGAATCCAAATCGGAGATGGAAGGAAGGAGCAAAAAAAAAAAAGAAAGGAGGGTAAACATGAAAGAGGGTAAAAGGAGTGCACAGGATAAAATCAGTTGGAGCATATAATACAATGGGAACGAGGTGTTGTCGGTGTACTGAACCAGGGTATGCAAAGCCTCCGGGGTAAACCATGAAAAGGTCTATGGGGCCTGGTTGTGGACAGGGAGCTGTGGCTTCGGCGCATTATGCATGACAGCTAAAGAATGGATGTAAGCGAATGTGGCCATCGTGTATTCCTGGCGCTACCTAACTAACTCGGGAAACGGCGATCATGTATGAAGATGGTTGTATATACATATATATATTTTTTGCTTTGTCGCTGTCTCCCGCGTTTGCGAGGTAGCGCAAGGAAACAGACGAAAGAAATGGCCCAACCCACCCCCATACACATGTACACACACACACGTCCACACACGCAAATATACATACCCATGCATCTCAATGTACACATATATATACACACACAGACACATACATATACACCCATGCACACAATTCACACCGTCCGCCCCCACTCACTCCCATCGCCACCCCGCCACACATGGAATACCATCCCCATCCCCCCTCATGTGTGCAGGGTAGCGCTAGGAAAAGACAACAAAGGCCCCACTCGTTCACACCCAGTCTCCAGCTGTCACGCAATAATGCCCGAAACCACAGCTCCCCCTCCACATCCAGGCCCCATACATACATATACACACACACACATATATATATATATATATATATATATATATATATATATATATATATATAGTTACACTTATAGCACAGACAACACATGCCCCAGTCAAAGGCCGAGTCGCTTGCAAGGCATAGAGTGAGAAAAAGCACGTAAAGAGTAATTGGGGCACCACAGGTGTTCTCAGGCCTGACTCTTAAGAACAAAATCGTTGTACGAAAAGGAAAGACAGAAGGAGGAAGAATTGCAGAACTTAGATCTTCTGGGTAAGGAGGTATCATAACGGTTAATGCTCGAGTGGCTGGTCTCACACTGATATTGTGGGAAGCAGCAGTCAGGCACATGCCTCGGGTTCAAACTATGGGGACTGTGACTCATGTATACAGCTCACTAGAAAAGTGGCAAAAGTAATATCCGTAGAAGAAAGGGCAGCAGCTTCGCGGCGTTCAGGAAGGGATGGTTAGAATGGATTGATGTAATGAGAATTAATGACACGTAAGACTTCTGATACCAGTCTTGGGTAAGAGAGAGGTGCTGGAAGAACATCCAAATTGTGTCAAAACAGTAATTCATACCAGGTGAATCAAACCCATGTTAATATGAAATAGCTGCTCATACAAAGATGATGATGATATTAAAAAAAGAGAGCACCTATACACCTCCACCTTTTGGGAAGTAGTCTTTCTTGGTTTGTATGTCATCAACCATATATCAAATCAACTCTTGAGTATATGTTAAGTGCCTTTGTAGGTCGATCCATTCGTACCCATTCGCTAATGCTCTCATGACCTGAGCATCATTCGCAAACATATCCAGGTAAGGATCTAGTCTCTCTCGCAAGTCATCTTCGAAAATCAAAACGAGTGATGGTTCAAAAACCAATCCTTGCAGGACGCCACTGTTAACCCCAACTTACGTAGAAATGAATATTTTGATAAGCGTCTTCTCTTCACTTCTACTGAGATTATTTTCCATGCACCGGAGGATTCTCCTTCCCCTTATGTCTACCTGAAAATCCATCTTTAGTAACCTATACCAGGATGAGACTGTCAAATGTTCTTTAGCGGTCCAAGTCAACCCATTCATCCCTTATGATTACAATGGAGCTCACTTGGTCATAATAGCCTTAAAGAAAAGAAAAAAAAATGTTACGTATGAATTCTTTCTGAACTCATGTTATTCACTCAGGTAATTTCTCCTTTGCAAGTAATCATTCATTTGCTTTATCATTTCTAACTTTAAGCGAACCACATTCGTCAATGATACTTATATGTAATTTAGAGCAATTTTCTTATCTCTTATCTTAAACTGATGCACAACATTTGGTCTTTTCCACTGCTAATACACTACACCCTCCTCCAACGAGTTTTCGAACATTCTCCTATCTCCTTTCTTAAGTAAGAAGCACATTTACTTGCTTCATCTTCTTTGGCACCGCAATCCTCTTCTAACTAGTTTCTTAAAAAAAATTCAGTCCTGTTAAGAGTTTTTTGAACATTCTTTAAGCTCATATTGAGAGACGTCATCAGATATTGTGCATTGTATGGTTCAAGACTCTTCAGTACCCTTCTTATAACCTTTTTTTTTAAGCCACTTCAATGATTGTCAAGTCTTCTCTCGGTTGTGATTGGGTTATAGTGACTTCTACTGTGAGCACATCTTTTGTTTGGACTTATCATTTAACTTCTTACATATTTGGATTCCACCTTCAGTAACCTTTCTCCCGTAATCCAACAGCTTGATTAGTTTTTCTTTAACTTTACTTCTGTTGAATCAGTGGCATAGATTTGGATTTCCCCCGCTTTACCCATATTTAAGCTTTTCTCCGACCACTTCCCGTCTGTGTTTGTGTGTGTGTGTGTTTGTGTGTATGTGCATATACATATATTCATACTTGAGTCGGAAGATACATAGATAGCCCAGCTCCCAGTTGCCAGACTGATAGGAACTGGCTAAGGCCTCTCCAAAGTTTAACCCCAGGAATGCCAGACTCTCCATATTTAGCCAGTGTTGGTGTCATCTGCTCGTCTACCGCAGCAAAAACAGAAGCAGTAAATAGTGTGAGGTGGTGAGGTGTATAATGTCTATGATTTATTAGTGGTCAAAATGCATTATTGATGAAGGATGTATAATCGGAGTTGAGACCAAGATTTCTCATTTTTTCTAAGTCTGATGTTCCCGCCTTGTTCACACAACATAGTCTATGTGAAGATGCCGAAGGTGTTTATCGTCATTTATCCCAATATGATGGAAAGTGTTGCTTTCTGCCTGGAGGACATAAAGCACCATCCTTCAGATGACTTTAGTGACCTGTTTCGTTGTAAGATCTGTTCAGCGTATATTCCATCACAGTCATTCTATTTCCTAAACATTCAGTTTATCACACATAATGGCAAAAATTCTGACACATATATGTACTTATATATATATATATATATATATATATATATTTTTTTTTTTTTTTTGCTTTGTCGCTGTCTCCCACGTTTGCGAGGTAGCGCAAGGAAACAGACGAAAGAAATGGCCCAACCCACCCCCATACACATGTATATACATACACGTCCACACACGCAAATATACATACCTACACAGCTTTCCATGGTTTACCCCAGACGCTTCACATGCCCTGATTCAATCCACTGACAGCACGTCAACCCCGGTATACCACATCGATCCAATTCACTCTATTCCTTGCCCTCCTTTCACCCTCCTGCATGTTCAGGCCCCGATCACACAAAATATTTTTCACTCCTTCTTTCCACCTCCAATTTGGTCTCCCACTTCTCCTCGTTCCCTCCACCTCCGACACATATATCCTCTTGGTCAATCTTTCCTCACTCATTCTCTCCATGTGCCCAAACCATTTCAAAACACCCTCTTCTGCTCTCTCAAACACGCTCTTTTTATTTCCACATATCTCTCTTACCCTTACGTTACTTACTCGATCAAACCACCTCACACCACACATTGTCCTCAAACATCTCATTTCCAGCACATCCACCCTCCTGCGCACAACTCTATCCATAGCCCACGCCTCGCAACCATACAAAGTTGTTGGAACCATTATTCCTTCAAACATACCCATTTTTGCTTTCCGAGATAATGTTCTCGACTTCCACACATTCTTCAAGGCTTCCAGGATTTTCGCCCCCTCCCCCACCCTATGATCCACTTCCGCTTCCATGGTTCCATCTGCTGCCAGATCCACTCCCAGATATCTAAAACACTTTACTTCCTCCAGTTTTTCACCATTCAAACTTACCTCCCAATTGACTTGACCCTCAACCCTACTGTACCTAATAACCTTGCTCTTATTCACATTTACTCTTAACTTTCTTCTTTCACACACTTTACCAAACTCAGTCACCAGCTTCTGCAGTTTCTCACATGAATCAGCCACAAGCGCTGTATCATCAGTGAACAACAACTGACTCACTTCCCAAGCTCTCATCCACAACAGACTTCATACTTGCCCCTCTTTCCAAAACTCTTGCATTCACCTCCCTAACAACCCCATCCATAAACAAATTAAACAACCATGGAGACATCACACACCCCTGCCGCAAACCTACATTCACTGAGAACCAATCACTTTCCTCTCTTCCTACACGTACACATGCCTTACATCCTCGATAAAAACTTTTCACTGCTTCTAACAACTTGCCTCCCACACCATATATTCTTAATACCTTCCACAGAGCATCTCTATCAACTCTATCATATGCCTTCTCCAGATCCATAAATGCTACATACAAATCCATTTGCTTTTCTAAGTATTTCTCACATACATTCTTCAAAGCAAACACCTGAACCACACATCCTCTACCACTTCTGTACCCACACTGCTCTTCCCCAGTCTGATGCTCTGTACATGCCTTCACCCTCTCAATCAATACCCTCCCATATAATTTACCAGGAATACTCAACAAACTTATACCTCTGTAATTTGAGCACTCACTCTTATCCCCTTTGCCTTTGTACAATGGCACTATGCACGCATTCCGCCAATCCTCAGGCACCTCACCATGAGTCATACATACATTAGATAACCTTACCAACCAGTCAATAATTCAGTCACCCCCTTTTTTAATAAATTCCACTGCAATACCATCCAGTATATATATATATATATATATATATATATATATATATATATATATATATATATATATATATATATATATATATATATATATATATATATCTGGGAGTGGATCTGGCAGCGGATGGAGCCATGGAAGCGGAAGTGGATCATAGGGTGGAGGAGGGGGCGAAAATTCTGGGAGCCTTGAAGAATGTGTGGAAGTCGAGAACATTATCTCGGAGAGCAAAAATGGGTATGTTTGAAGGAATAGTGGTTCCAACAATGTTGTATAGTTGCGAGGCGTGGACTATGGATAGAGTTGTGCGCAGGAGGATGGATGTGCTGGAAATGAGATGTTTGAGGACAATGTGTGGTGTGAGGTGGTTTGATCGAGTAAGTAACGTAAGGGTAAGAGAGATGTGTGGAAATAAAAAGAGCGTGGTTGAGAGAGCAGAAGAGGGTATTTTGAAATGGTTTGGTCACATGGAGAGAATGAGTGAGGAAAGATTGACCAAGAGGATATATGTGTCGGAGGTGGAGGGAACGAGGAGAAGAGGGTGACCAAATTGGAGGTGGAAAGATGGAGTGAAAAAGATTTTGTGTGATCGGGGCCTGAACATGCAGGAGGGTGAAAGGAGGGCAAAGAATAGAGTGAATTGGAGCAATGTGGTATACCGGGGTTGACGTGCTGTCAGTGGATTGAATCAAGGCATGTGTATGGGGGTGGGTTGGGCCATTTCTTTCGTCTGTTTCCTTGCGCTACCTCGCAAACGCGGGAGACAGCGGCAAAAAAACAAGGAAACAAACGAAGAATGGCCCAACCACCCACACACACACACACACACACACACACACACACACACACACATATATATATATATATATATATATATATATATATATATATATATATATATATATATTTTTTTTTTTTTTTTGTCGCTGTCTTCCGCGTTTGCGAGGTAAGCTCAAAATTTAGATGAAAATCATTGAATTCAAAAATTCACTAATCTTTCGTAATTTCAGGTATCCAGCTGCTAAGGTGTGGCTGATGTAGGTGTCCAGCTGCTGAGGTGTAGTTGATGTAGGTTTTCGACGGCTGAGGTGTGGCTGATGTAGATTTCCAGCTGCTGAGGTGTGGTTGATGTAGGTCTCCAGCTGCTGAGGTGTGGTTGATGTAGGTCTCCAGCCGCTGAGGTGTGGCTGTTATAGGTGTCCAGTTGCTGAGGTGTGGCTGATGTAGGTGTCCGGTTCCTGAGGTGTGGCTGATGAAGGTGTTCAACGGCTGAGGTGTGACTAATGTAGGTGTTCGACGGCTGAGGTTAGGCTGATGTAGGTGTGCAGCTGCTGAGGTGTGGTTGATGTAGGTGTCCAGCTGCTGAGATGTGGCTGATGTAGGTGTCCAGCTGCTTAGGTGTGGCTGATTTAGGTGCCCAACTGCCTAGGTGTGGTGGATGTAGGTGTCCGGCTGCTGATGTGTGGTTGATGTAGGTGTCGAGCTGTGGTTGATGTAGGTGTCCAGCTGCTTAGATGTGGCTGAGGTAGGTGTCCAGCTGCTTAGGTGTGGTCGATGTAGGTGTTCGGCTGCTGAGGTGTGGTGAATGTAGGTGTCCGGCTATTGAGGTTTGGTTGATGTAGGTGTCCAGCTGCTGAGGTGGGGTTGATGTAGATGTCCAGTTGCTGAGGTGTAGTGGATGTATATGTCCGGCTGGTGAGGTGTGGTTGATGTAGGTGTCCAGCTGCTGAGGTGTGGTTGATGTAGGTGTCCAGCTGCTGAGGTGTGGTTGATGTAGGTTTCCAGCTGCTGAGGTGTGGTTGATGTAGGTCTTCAACTGCTGAGGTGTGGTTGAGGTAGGTGTTCGACTCCTGAGGTGTGATGTTGCCTGGTCCAGAAATACACCAGAAGCTTTATTTGAATGAGAGCGAGCAGACGAATAGGAATTAATGTTGGACAAAAAAAAAAAATTACGTTCGTGGTGGTTTATCTCTCCATGACCTGAGAAGTGGTGGAGAAAAAGTAGAAGCCAATAAAGAAAAAAGTTGAAGTTGATGGAGTAACGAAGATGAGAGGAGGCACATAGTTGTCGCCCTGGGGCACCTCTCTCGGCGCGCGTCCCGCCGCAGACGCCTGGCTCCACCACCTTAACCGACCCGACCCAACCCAAGCCAGGCCATGTCCAGCGCCAGCCACCCACGAACTCCCCAGCCCTTGGTGGGTGTTGTCGCCTCCTCGGGGTCTCCGGGGGCTACAATGGAGAACATCTCAAAATGGAAAATCCACTTAGCGATAGTCTAATGAAAGCCATCTTTCTTACGGGCTACTCCGTACGTGTCATTCCGTGTGGTAATTGGTCGTTTAGCCTTGTTTTATTGTTGAAGAGTTGTGTTCCGAGGGCTGGACATGCACATAAATTACGGTCAAACGAACCAATAAACATGCGCGTCGTGCCCCTTTTACACTCTTTCACACGAAATGTTCTTGTAAAATACCTTGTTATTGGCTCGTGATGATCCTACCAAGATGTAGGATCCTGGCTGAGCCATTCAGCTTACCTGGTAGGGATCTTAAATCTCGACCCTACCGAGATATTTCCAGCTTAGCATCGCTACGTTAGCGCCATCTACTGACAATGAAATCAACTATATAGATTATATACCCGTTTGTTTTTTTGTACCCCTTGAACATGATGATATGACCTTTAGCTTTGATAACATGACCTTTGTTCTGACCCTTAGGCATCCGGTCAGAAGCCAAGCCGTCATACATAAGGATCGTACCATCGTGCTTAATGATCGTACTGTCGTCCTCAACGATCGTACCCTCGCGTTCAAAGGTCGTACCGTGTTCAGGGATCGTACCGTCGTCCTCAACGATAGTCCCATCGTGCTCAAGGGTCGTAACGTCGTTCTCAAAGATCGTACATTCGTCTTCTTGGGGTTACACTTCATTGCCACAAACCTCAAACATAACCACACTGCTGAACACAGATGATCCAGGCATTCAACACACTTTCCCACAGAGGCAAGACTCACAACACGTGACGCGGATGTTGCCACCGAGACCACCCAGCACAGGGGTCGAGGTGACGATTTACGCGGGACGAGGCCTTACCCTTCTTCCCAAAGCATCCCTACCGCCATCCTACCCACCACCCATGGGAAATCGTCGTCCCAGCAGGGGTGTCGTCTGCGGCTGGTAGGTAGGTGTGAGGTGGGTGATGTGGTGCAGAGGGTGTGAGCACCACTCCCTCTGTGTGGTATGGGGAAAGCCTTAAGCTTAAAGAAGTACTTAGATCACATGTGAATGAATATTCATCTATCGCATCTCAGAAAATCGCAAAATCTCCTTACCTCCCCCTCCGATGACTTTGTCAGTCACCTACAACTTAATCATCAAAATCCTCGACACTGGAATGCGGAGAAGTCTTATCCTGTGGATAGTAGACTACGTCCGTGAGAGTTACGGAGAGAAGCAGGCTGATGATTAGAAGGGTTAGAAGGGTCTTCTCTTATCGAGAGAGAGAGAGAGAGAGAGAGAGAGAGAGAGAGAGAGAGAGAGAGAGAGAGAGAGAGAGAGAGAGAGAGAGAGACTACACTAACAGGTGTTTCCAAAGGAAAAAATTGTGCTTTTGGATACAGATGAAATGGATGAGCAGGGAGCGGAGCTAACCCAGGGGCATGCAGCTTGTGGACTTGAGAGGGGTATGCCATCTGGACCATACGCCTTACCCCTACGCAGGTCGGAAGACTTTGCATGAAACATCATAGTCGGTGTTATACGTTCAGTAGGAGGAGATGGGAAGGAGAATCAAGGTTGAAACTGAGTGAACTAAAGTAAACAAAAAAAGAGCGTCTACATCAGGTCGGATGGGAGGAGGAAATGTTCAGTTATAGAAGTCTTTGGAGATGCATCTACACCTTGGCCTTGAGGTCTGGTTTAATGCCATTAAAGACCGCCATTTCTTCTCCGAGAATCGCTGGGTACCAAAGCTGCTATACATATGATACCCAACTGCCTTTTCTACAAATCACCTCATTACTCCATGTCAATCTTATGCCCATTTTTCATAAAACCTAGTCTCTCTCTCTCTCTCTCTCTCTCTCTCTCTCTCTCTCTCTCTCTCTCTCACACACACACACACACACACACACACACACATATATATATATATATATATATATATATATATATATATATATATATATATATATATATATATATATATATATATATATATATATATATTATATATATATATATATATATATATATAATTATATATATATATATATATATATATATATATATATATATATATATATATATATATATATATATATATATATATATATATATAATTTTTTTTATTCATTTTTCTATTATACGTAATCGCCGTCTCCCGCGTAAGCTAGGTAGCGCAAGGAAATAGACGAAAGGACGACCAACCCACCCACATACGCATGTATTTACATATACACCCACAAACGCACATACTCACATCTATATATTTCAACGTATAAATACATATACATACGCAGACATACACACACATACACATATACCTATTCATACTTGCTGCCTCCATCCATTTCCGTCGCCACCCTGCCACACATGAAATAGCATCCCCCCGCGAGGTAGCGCTATATATATATTTATATATATATATATATATATATATATATATATATATATATATATATATATATATATATATATATACCCTCTAAGATGAGTAATTAGAAGGACATCTAAGGTGAGTGTATCCAAGATGTTTGCATCCTCGATGAGTGCATGAGTGGTGAGTCCACCTAAGATGAATGCCTACAAGGAATAGTGCATCGAAGATGAGTAAAGTCCATGCTGAATGCATCCAGCTATCTGTAACAGCACTCAGCACTTACGCATACTCATTTCCGCCGGCACCAAGTGAGTCACGCGAGTGAAAAAACGAGTCTTATTGAAGCGACGCTTGATCTGACCCGTCCATACAGTGTGGGTTTGAACTTTTAATTAACTTTTTGAGAACAACGGTTACGACCCTTGAGCCTGTTGGGAGGACGACCCTTGAGAAAGGCCATGCCATTACCCAAGGGTCGTAACGTTATACTTAATGGTCGCACCGTCGTGCTCAAGGATCGTACCGTCATCTTCAACGATCGTACCGTCACGCTTAAGAATCATACTATCACGCTCAAGGATCGTACCGTCACGCTCAAGGATCATACCGTCATGTTTAAGGATGGTACCGTCACGCTCAAGGATCGTACCGTCACGCTCAAGATCGTACCGTCACGCTCAAGGATCGTACCGTCACGCTCAAGGATCGTACCGTCACGCTTAAGAATCATACTATTACGCTCAAGGATCGTATCGTCACGCTCAAGGATCGTACCGTCACGCTCAAGGATCGTACCGTCATGTTTAAGGATCGTACCGTCACGCTGATGGATCGTACTGTCACGCTCAAAGATCGTACCGTCACGCTTAAGACCTAAACCGTTAATACTTAATCAATTCATTGAGAACCTTGAACTCTACGACTGTCGAGATGAAACGAAAGTAGGAAGTATAATTCTTTAACACGGTGAGACCTCACAGACGCGGGAGGAAAAGGTTATAATGTCGTCAACTGAAAGTTTGAAGGAAAAACTTACCTGTAGTGACGGGAAGCGAGCAGGCGACATATAAGAAACGATTCACACTTTACGTAAAAAAAAAAAAAGGTTAAAAACTCCATCAAGGGAGTGAGTTATAGAGTGAGTTATAGAAAGTCTCGTCTACACAAGTCATCCTGAGAGTTTCATTCGTTAAATCGTATCTTTGGTTATCATACGACATAATCTTAACAGTTCGTTGTTTCCCACTTAGCGAGGTAGCGCCACGAACAGAGGACAGCCTTAAATAAAAGAGTCCACACTTGGTCTCTTCGTCAGTTACTTATGTTGGAAAGCAATGACACAGGAGGCGAAGGACTTCCAGCTCCTTTGAGCCTACTCCCACTCCTCATACTCTTCCTTGTACGACACACAGGAGGTACGTGGGTGCTTGTCTACCTACAAATACATATGAAGAAAGTTCAGAGATAGGTACATATTGATGTAAATATATAGACGAAGACATCATACAGACACGCATATATATTATTACCCAGATTGGCTCAAGCAAGCATAGAGGCTTTCTCAGGGGCACACTGACACCTGAACGTTTACATGTAAACATGTAAATCAACGTGTGATGAAGAGCATACCCGCACAAGACCCTACACCAGGGTTGTGGACCTCCGTCCCTGCGCCCATGCTGGGACATGATATCGAAGAGTAATCATAGGAAAGTCACCACCTTGGCCCTTGCCTCATTGCTCATCTGCCCCATCAATACCTGCCATGATGGGCTAGATAATACAACACAGGATCATCAGGAAGTCTTATATCAAGGGGCCAGTAAGTCTTATGGCCAGATTGGGGATTGGGGGGGTAAGGGGTTGGAGAACAGAGGGTGAGGCGAGGAGCGATCGCTTACAGCCCCTGACAGATGAGACTCGATTTCGAAACAAGATCTGTCAAGGGGGTTTGTTGTGTTGCCAGAGGGACGAGTTGATTACGTGGGACTCACTGTGTCGTTGTTTGCTGTCTTTCGTTAATTGGTTTTTATCTTTTTTATTATCTTGTCTTTCGATTTCATCTTTGAATCATCTTTTGATTTCATATTTTTTGTTCTGTATCTCTCTTGAGGTCTTCCTTCCTTCCGTGTTCTGGTTCATTACTGTTTCCCTGTCTCTTCCATCTTAATATGTCTGTTTTGCTGTCATCTGTTACTATGTCTCTTTTCGTCTGATTATCCCAATTTCCTTATATCTCTCTCACTCACCCTACCTTTCACCCTTCCTACACTCCCCTCGATTCTCCTTTCACTTCCTTCCACTCTCCTAATACTCTCATCCACCACTCTCCCTACACTCCCCCCCCCCCCCCCCCTCTCACCTCACCACTGCATCTCCTCCAGTTCCACTCGCGGCTCAACTCCATCATTTAGTACCAACGTCCCGGTTTGTAATCCCAGGGAGGACAATGGGACTCCGGGAGCCACGGGAGCGAGCGGGAAAGCGTATTTTGGGGATAACCTGAGGATATATAGATCCCAGCGGGGGATCCCAACAGGGAGTCCCAACAGGAGGTCCCTCTCTGAGGGTCCAGGGAGACGCCAGCTCATCTCTCATAAGGGATGATGGGTCTGAAGCCAGGATTAAAGTCTTTGGGATTATTGACGATTAAGTAAGTGTGGGCGGCGAGTGTGGGAGAGGGATGGTGGGGAGGAGAGGTGGGATGAGGAGGGAGCGGGTGCAGCTGTTGGGGAGCGTGGCGGGAGGGAAGGAGAGAGAGAGAGAGAGAGAGAGAGAGAGAGAGAGAGAGAGAGAGAGAGAGAGAGAGAGAGAGAGAGAGAGGCTGTAGGTGGTGGTAGCGAGGGAGTGAGATGGAGGAGGTGGTGTTGGAGGTGAGAAATAGAGAGAGAGAGTGTGTGAGCTGGGACAGACACGAGGGAGAGAGGAGGAGTCTATATCCTGAAGGAGTTCTGAGGTAGGGAGGAATTTCTGGGAGGAAGGGAGAGTGAGGGAGGGATGAGAGTGTGGCTGGCTAGGTAAGGCTGGAAGGCAGTAGGGAGACTGAAGGTCCCTTGTAGGGATACTTCGTGTTGCCATCTGTGCCAAGATCAGCTCAGTAACATCTTCAGCAACTGTTGACAAGATTGCCTAATCATTTCCCTATAGTTAGTATATGTGTTCATTATTTCTTTATGAATTGCTATGCTTAGGTTTGCATGTTTGCATGGGCAGCATGACCAAATCCAATAAACCGTTGTTTATCTGATTATTTATTTTCGTGTGGAAAGCTGTGCATGAAGGAATATGTGAGGCATTGCTTTTTCATTTTGAATACTTGAAAGAGGAAGGAAATATCTATCAAGTTCAAATATCGTGTATGAAAAGAAAAAAAAAATCTAAATCCATTCGTAAAGCAACTGGTAATTGCCTCTAACTTGAGAGCTAACAGAATGTAGAAGGCTCGTGGCCTGTGCTATGATCACGATGTGTGAAAGTATTGAAGCACTTTTGTCATTTTTTTTCAAATTAGCGATTTAAAGCGAAAACTGGGAAAGCTTATAGGACAAGTTATTTATTCGACCCCAAGTTTCGTGCCACATTATAGCATCGGTGACCAGTCGATACTGTTGCCTCCCAGGGATCATTGCCAGGGAATCAGTCTCCTATTGCTGACTTCATAGACAGTCGAGTATTGACTCCCGGATTGTAGTGTCTTCGTAAAGATGATTCTTCGGAGCCTTGCCCTTAACCACATCCTGCAACGCTCAGGTTAAAAGCCAGGGCATCATACCCATGGGTAGGTAGCGCCCGTCACGGTCAGAGAGGCTGAGAATTCGTATTACCTAAAGAAAAAAAAAAGTTCATCAGCAACTTTCATCATCATTCATGGGACAGCTTCGTGGAATCATTCCCGACGATTCGTGAATGGAAAGAATCAGTTATTCATCCATCCAGTGTAGAACTCTCATCTACACTTTGTGTTACGAACGAGAATTTGTTGCTGAATTACAAATGCAGACGAGGTCAGAGAGGTCCCCAGAGTAAGATGTTGGGTCCCATCTAGCTGCCAGCCAGGGACGAAAGGAAACATATGGCTGGAATGGAATAGTTGTACCTCGTCCTAGCTGGTTACTTACCTGTGAACTTATTTTCTACACACGCTACGTGTCAGAGAAACTTCAAGAACCAAATATCTCTTAATATCAGAATGTAAATCAGATAGCAGGGAACACACCACAGGGTAAGATATTCTTTTTAGGAGGAGGTAGTTTATTACTGCAGCTGGTGAGTGGCGATCGTGGCAGAAAGGGGAATGGTTGCAGGTTGTCGTGAAGTGACAGGCTAGCGTCCTCCGCACATACATGCCAGTCCCCACAGTGACAACACAACCCCTGATTGTTCCATGTGTTGGACTATTTTCACCTCGAGGATTATGACCCCCCCCACACTCTCTCTCTCTCTCTCTCTCTCTCTCTCTCTCTCTCTCTCTCTCTCTCTCTCTCTCTCTCTCTCTCTCTCTCTCTCTCTCTCTCTCTCTCTCTCTCTCTCTCTCTCTCTCTCTCTCTCTCTCTCTCTCTCTCTCTCTCTCTCTCTCTCTCTCTCTCTCTCTCTCTCTCTCTCTCTCTCTCTCTCTCTCTCTCTCTCTCTCTCTCTCTCTCTCTCTCTCTCTCTCTCTCTCTCTCTCTCTCTCTCTCTCTCTCTCTCTCTCTCTCTCTCTCTCTCTCTCTCTCTCTCTCTCTCTCTCTCTCTCTCTCTCTCTCTCTCTCTCTCTCTCTCTCTCTCTCTCTCTCTCTCTCTCTCTCTCTCTCTCTCTCTCTCTCTCTCTCTCTCTCTCTCTCTCTCTCTCTCTCTCTCTCTCTCTCTCTCTCTCTCTCTCTCTCTCTCTCTCTCTCTCTCTCTCTCTCTCTCTCTCTCTCTCTCTCTCTCTCTCTCTCTCTCTCTCTCTCTCTCTCTCTCTCTCTCTCTCTCTCTCTCTCTCTCTCTCTCTCTCTCTCTCTCTCTCTCTCTCTCTCTCTCTCTCTCTCTCTCTCTCTCTCTCTCTCTCTCTCTCTCTCTCTCTCTCTCTCTCTCTCTCTCTCTCTCTCTCTCTCTCTCTCTCTCTCTCTCTCTCTCTCTCTCTCTCTCTCTCTCCTTTCGTGACATTTAATTGTATTTCGCTTTCTGCTCCTCTTTATCAGCGCCCTCCTCTTCTCACCTCATTGCCATCTACGTATATAAAGCAGCTGCTAACATCTTTTCATACCTGCTCCTACGTCACAGAGTTCATTAAAATGAGTAATATTCTTTCTGAGAGATTTCCTTTCTCGCTTTCAGTTCTGTTTGCATGGTCAGTGTCACTCCTGCACCTGCAGTACCTTAGGTGCTGCTGTTCGCTACTTCTGCTGGCCTCATTTGAGGTAGCGTCTTGCTCCTTCCAGTCACCCAAGACCCCCAGGTGTTGACTCGTCCGGCTCCTCGGTACAGAGCACCAAATACCGCACATAGAGGGACGAGCGTGCAGCTACCTGGCCCCAGGAGTGTATACCGCGATCCTGCATGTACCTCAGCGGGGAACATGGAGGTCCGTCACTCCAAGAGAGTTTTGCAGTAAGCCACCTGTTGCCTCAGCTGCTGTGGTGGCACCATTTGATTGCACAGATATGCAAATGTGATGATGGTCTCTGTACTGGATATAAGATTTCCAAGCGAAGCTTCGTCCCGATGTAGCCGGTTTTTATGCTTCAACTCGAGAAAAATAATAGTCACGAGAGGGGATGACTTCAAACGCTTATCATAAACACTTCAGGAAATGTGCTGCGCTGGTGTGACCGACCCCAAACGTGGCTCAAGCATGGCAACAATGACGTGTGTTCACTGATTGCCTGCACTGTCTGGTGATGCAGTGGGCCGGACGAGAGAGATAGGGAGACAGATCGTCCCGCATCTACCCAGACCACCGTGAGTGTCAGGACACAGGGGCTTGTAACCACGCTATCACCATGAAGACCAGCAACCCACCTGGACTGAGCAACTGGACCAATACTTATACATTACCGCAATATCTTGGGTGATAGAAGATTAATACACTAACTTTGTCATGATTTTCCACCAGGGAAGTGCAATGGGAGAGGCCTTGGTAGCACAGAGTTGAAGGAACCGACTAATGCAGGTCAGTTCCTTCTCCACTGCACAGAAACAGGTGAGTTCCTTCTCCACTGTATAGAAACAGGTCAGTTCCTTCTCCACTGTATAGAAACAGGTCAGTTCCTTCTCCACTGTGTAGAAACAGGTCAGTTCCTTCACCACTGTACAGAAACAGGTCAGTTCCTTCTCCACTGTATAGAAACAGGTCAGTTCCTTCTCCACTGTACAGAAACAGGTCAGTTCTTTCACCACTGTACAGAAACTTGTCAGTTCCTTCACCACTGTACAGAAACAGGTCAGTTCTTTCACCACTGTACAGAAACAGGTCAGTTCCTTCTCCACTGTATAGCAACAGGTCAGTTCCTTCTCCACTGTATAGAAACAGGTCAGTTCCTTCTCCACTGTATACAAACAGTTCAGTTCCTTCTCCACAGTACAGAAACAGGTTAGTTCCTTTTCCACTGTATAGAAACAGGTCAGTTCCTTCTCCACTGTATAGAAACAGGTCAGTTCCTTCACCACTGTACAGCAACAGGTCAGTTCCCTCTCCGCTGTACAGAAACGGTCAGTTCCTTCTCCACTGTACAGCAACAGGTCAGTTCCTTCTCCACTGTACAGAAACAGGTTAGTTCCTTCTCCACTGTATAGAAACAGATCAGTTTCTTCTCCACTGTACAGAAACAGGTCAGTTCCTTTTCCACTGTATAGAAACAGGTCAGTTCCTTCTCCACTGTATAGAAACAGGTCAGTTCCTTCTCCACTGTATAGAAACATGTCAGTTCCTTCTCCACTGTATAGAAACAGGTCAGTTCCTTCTCCACTGAATAGAAACAGGTCAGTTCCTTCTCCACTGTATAGAAAAAGGTCAGTTCCTTCTCCACTGTGTAGAAACAGTTCAGTTCCTTCACCACTGTACAGAAACAGGTCAGTTCTTTCACCACTGTACAGAAACAGGTCAGTTCCTTCTCCACTGTATAGAAACAGGTCAGTTCCTTCACCGCTGTACAGTAACAGTTCAGTTCCTTCTCCGCTGTACAGAAACAGGTCAGTTCCTTCTTCACTGTACAGAAACAGGTTAGTTCCTTTTCCACTGTACAGCAACAGGTCAGTTCCTTCTCCACTGTACAGAAACAGGTCAGTTCCTTCTCCGCTGTACAGCAACAGGTCAGTTCCTTCTCCACTGTACAGAAACAGGTTAGTTCCTTTTCCACTGCATAGAAACAGGTCAATTCCTTCTCCACTGTACAGAAACAGGTCAGTTCCTTTTCCACAGTACAGCAACAGACCAGTTCCTTCTCCACTGCACTGCAACAGGTCAATTTCTTCTCCACTGTGCAGCAACTGGTCAGTTCCTTCACCATCGTGCAGCAACTGGTCAGTTCCTTCACCACTGTGCAGCAACAGGCCATTTCCTTCGCCACTGTGTAGCAACAGGTCAGTTCCTTCACCACTGTGCAGCAACTGGTCAGTTCCTTCACCACTGTGCTGCAACAGGCCATTTCCTTCACCAGTGTGTAGCAGCAGGTCAATTCCTTCACAGCAGTTTAGCAAGAGGTCATTTCCCTCCCGCTGTCTAGCAATAGGCCAGTTCCTTCACCACTGTGGTACAGAAGCCACTTGTGATACAGTTTGCTGGTGTAATTGTTGTAGTACAAATCTCCTAAACCTCTCAGATATTGCAGATGTTTAGGTCCAAATCACACTTGGTGTTGCCACCACCAGTGAGGACCATAATGATAAGAAGGAGAGATGAGGAAGATTGGATAAGATAATGATCCAACACCTGAATGGGATAAGGAGGAGAGGAAGAATATTAAGACGAACATGAGTTCATTAAAATAACAGGAGATCTGATATCACAGTTGATGAATCACATGTCTGTTGTGTACTGACCACATAACCTGGCTTGGCTGTGTACCTGAAGCCACACTAGGGTGACCACACTCGTCCTGGTGTATAACCTGGCGTGTATGTGTACCTGAAGCCACACCAGGGTGACCACACTCGCCCTGCTGTATAACCTGGCAGGTATGTGCTACCTGGAGCCACACCAGGGTGACCACACTCACCCTGCTGTATAACCTGTCAGGTGTGTGCTACCTGAAGCCACACCAGGGTGACCACACTCGTCCTGGTGTATAACCTGGCCTGTATGTGCTACCTGGAGCCACACCAGGGTGACCACACTCGTCCTGGTGTGTAACTTGGCAAGTGTGTGT
This sequence comes from Panulirus ornatus, assembly GCF_036320965.1. Lineage (NCBI taxonomy): Eukaryota > Metazoa > Arthropoda > Malacostraca > Decapoda > Palinuridae > Panulirus > Panulirus ornatus. The sequence continues at coordinate 10,228,597 of NC_092280.1, forward strand.
ACCTGGAGCCACACCAGGGTGACCACACACGTCCCGGTGTATAACCTGGCAGGTATGTGTACCTGGAGCCACACCAGGGTGACCACACTCGTCCTACTGTATAACTTGGCAGGTATGTGTACCTGGAGCCACACCAGGGTGACCACACTCGTCCTGGTGCACAGTATGGCTCAGGTCGTCTTCACACGCTTTCGTGACTAAGCCTTATTTCTCTTTCAAAAGACACACGAACACTTTCGATCATTTGGTATGGAAGAGCAGTCGTATTGGCTCTCCAGTGTATGAACGTACAGTAGATGTTATCTACTCGTATAAGAATAGAATTTATTTTTGCCATCAGATCACTCATCTATTTGTCTGTGAGTCTCCGATGCATATCCATATTAGTAATATGTAATATTATTTTTTGTTCCTGGGTTGAGGGGTTGGGGGAGGGATTTTCAATTACCGGCTTTGACAGTGACAGAAAAGAAACAGTACAGCCTGTGCAAGTCCTGTGTGTCTGGAATTTCCTACCAGTCCCTCTCATAAGGTCCTGGCATTATGAACTTTCCAGTCAACACTCCTGTAACCCTAAGATCCGGGGCAGATGTGTGTGTGTGTGTGTGTGTGTGTGTGTGTGTGTGTGTGTGGCGAGAGGAAGACGTCAACACAATGGAAAGAGTTTCACGAAAATGTCTTCGAATTTTTCTGATGAGTGTTTGAAAGCAAGTGAGGACTGCGTCTCTGGATTTCCCTCTGTGACCCAGAGTAATCTGACGTCCTGAGCAAGCATGGTCCATCATTTGTCCACTCGGGTCCAGTGAAAATATTGTATTATAGAATTACACTATAAGACTTCAGCATCAGTCCCAGACTAACAGTTGTAGGCAACTATTGCAGTGGCGGCCGTCTTGGATATCTTTCAAACTAGGAGTTTCTAAGAATACGAAGATATAGAGGGAATGTCACGACTTGAAGGAACATTCTCATATATATATATATATATATATATATATATATATATATATATATATATATATATATATATATATATATATATATATATATATATATTGGGGAAGAGCAGTGTGGTTTCAGAAGTGGTAGAGGATGTGTGGATCAGGTGTTTGCTTTGAAGAATGTATGTGAGAAATACTTAGAAAAGCAAATGGATTTGTATGTAGCGTTTATGGATCTGGAGAAGGCATATGATAGAGTTGATAGAGATGCTCTGTGGAAGGTATTAAGAAAATATGGTGTGGGAGGCAAGTTGTTAGAAGCAGTGAAAAGTTTTTATCGAGGATGTAAGGCATGTGTACGTGTAGGAAGAGAGGAAAGTGATTGGTTCTCGGTGAATGTAGGTTTGCGGCAGGGGTGTGTGATGTCTCCATGGTTGTTTAATTTGTTTATGGATGGGGTTGTTAGGGAGGTGAATGCAAGAGTTTTGGAAAGAGGGGCAAGTATGAATTCTGTTGGGGATGAGAGAGCTTGGGAAGTGAGTCAGTTGCTGTTCGCTGATGATACAGCGCTCGTGGCTGATTCATGTGAGAAACTGCAGAAGCTGGTGACTGAGTTGGTAAAGTGTGTGAAAGAAGAAAGTTAAGAGTAAATGTGAATAAGAGCAAGGTTATTAGGTACAGTAGGGTTGAGGGTCAAGTCAATTGGGAGGTGAGTTTGAATGGAGAAAAACTGGAGGAAGTGAAGTGTTTTAGATATCTGGGAGTGGATCTGGCAGCGGATAGAACCATGGAAGCGGAAGTGGATCATAGGGTGGGGGAGGGGGCGAAAATTCTGGGAGCCTTGAAGAATGTGTGGAAGTCGAGAACATTATCTCGGAAAGCAAAAAAGGGTATGTTTGAAGGAATAGTGGTTCCAACAATGTTGTATGGTTGCGAGGCGTGGGCTATGGATAGAGTTGTGCGCAGTAGGATGGATGTGCTGGAAATGAGATGTTTGAGGACAATGTGTGGTGTGAGGTGGTTTGATCGAGTAAGTAACGTAAGGGTAAGAGAGATGTGTGGAAATAAAAAAAGCGTGGTTGAGAGAGCAGAAGAGGGTGTTTTGAAATGGTTTGGGCACATGGAGAGAATGAGTGAGGAAAGATTGACCAAGAGGATATATGTGTCGGAGGTGGAGGGAACGAGGAGAAGAGGGAGACCAAATTGGAGGTGGAAAGATGGAGTGAAAAAGATTTTGTGTGATCGGGGCCTGAACATGCAGGAGGGTGAAAGGCGGGCAAGGAATAGAGTAAATTGGAGCGATGTGGTATACCGGGGTTGACGTGCTGTCAGTGGATTGAATCAAGGCATGTGAAGCGTCTGGGGTAAACCATGGAAAGCTGTGTAGGTATGTATATTTGCGTGTGTGGACGTATGTATATACATGTGTATGGGGGTGGGTTGGGCCATTTCTTTCGTCTGTTTCCTTGCGCTACCTCGCAAACGCGGGAGACAGCGACAAAGCAAAAAAAAAAAAAAATATATATATATATATATATATATATATATATATATATATATATATATATATATATATATATATATATATATTATATACATATATATATATATATATATATATATATATATATATATATATATATATATATATATATATATATATATATATTTCTATGAGTCTACAGGGCAATGAAACAATAAGTTCTCAAGTGCACTTTGGTTTAGTAATCACATCATCAGAGGAGATACAAGAAAGAAATATAACAGTCAGATGATACACAACGAAGAGACGTAGCTAGGATGCCATTTGGTAAACAAGTGACTACCCGAATGGAGGTCGGGTATATCATAAACTTATTATATGGACAAGAAGGGGAACTGTTTACACATTTCAACACATACATACATACACACAGTGTTTATTTTCCTCCTCCGATTTCAAGATGGACTTGAACAGCTGTGCGAAGCAACTCTAGATCTGCTGCGCTAAGTGCTGTTGTTTTTTCTTCCTCCGTCTCTCATCCCTCCGTCTTATTTTACCCGACCGCGACGCTAATCCACCCCTGGATCCAGTTTCCACCTGAAGACAGCTCGAGGTTAACGTATACCACGGACACTTACCGGTTCGTTTATCAAGCCAGGTTATAGTGTTGGGTTCGAGAAAATTAATATTCTATTATGTAAATCGCCTTGTAAGTTCTACCACGGCACACATCCCACCGAGGCTTATCGGCGATATATCCCACACAGTTCGTGCGTCTCCTGACGGAAATTATCCCCCACGTCGTCGTCTGTGTAAACTGTGCTGCAGTAGCCCTGCTGTAGCTCACGTCCGGCGGTGGCGGGAGTCGCTTGTGACGAGACACTGACCCGCCCACTCTGACGTCTCGCTGGGCCAGTGTTTGCCCAGCGCATCTCTTGTAGGCGAGATGGTATTTTCGCCTCAGGACACGTACTCAGTAACATCTCTATGGGCAAGTATTTGCTCAGGATACCTGCTCAGCAGCAATTTTGTTAGCGAATATTTGCTCAGGACACCTGCCCAGTTGCGTCTGTGTGGGAGAGTATTTGCTCAAGACACCTGCACAGTAGCATCCATGTGGGAGAGTATTTGCTCAAGACACCTGCACAGTAGCATCCATGTGGGAGAGTATTTGCTCAAGACACCTGCACAGTAGCATCCATGTGGGAGAGTATTTGCTCAAGACACCTGCACAGTAGCATCCATGTGGGAGAGTATTTGCTCAAGACACCTGCTCAGTAGCATCCATGTGGGAGAGTATTTGCTCAACTGGTTCCTTTCAGTCTAGTGTTTTGTGCACTAAGTTTCTAGATCAGAGTTTCTTCATACTGGTTCCTTCAATCTATCATTTCCACCAGTCGGGCTTCCTCATGTCCTCTTGTTCCTTCAAGACTTTATTCAGACTGGCTTTATCCAGACTAAGACTTCTGTCTTCCCTCAGACTGGCTTCATCCAGACCAAGACCTCTGGCTTCCCACAGACTGCCTTCATCCAGACCGTCTTACTTTAATACTTCTCCAGCAGACAGCCTTTCCTTTGACCCCAATCTGACCAACCACCTGCTGGCTTGCTCTCGACGGGCTCTTCCAATAGTACACTGCAGGATCATCTTCTCCGTATGTGTGGTCAGATGGCTCAAATATCAGACAGATGGTAATGAACCGACGCTCGACTGAAGGAGCCATCTTGGTCCACTCTCTCTCTCTCTCTCTCTCTCTCTCTCTCTCTCTCTCTCTCTCTCTCTCTCTCTCTCTCTCTCTCTCTCTCTCTCTCTCTCTCTCTCTATCTGTCAGAGCGGAATAGTTCTGCCCGCTGGAATATGAATGTTATTCTGATCCATCTGATGCTTCACTGATCTTCAAGAGTGGAGGAACGCAGTCTCAGAGGCCGGGCCGTCCGCGCCGGCTTAACTGGCACCCAGCCACGAGTCAATTAAACCAGCATTAGCAGTCGGTCTCTAATGCACGCAACAAAAGCAATTAGAGTGGACCTTTACACTTAAACCCAATAGCACTTAACTGAATCGATCAAAAGCGCGGACTCTTTTCATTTGAATCACATTTATCATATGAAAATAAGACTTCATCTACTATCTTCTCTGAAATGTACGTAGCGCAGTCGGTGAGTGTTTCGTGGGCTTTCTCTAAAGAGCAGTTCGTATAACCAGTTACACCTGGATTTTCCGGGATGCTCCCGAACCCTTCCAGGAAGTCTTCACGTAAACTCGACTTTCTCTCTCTCTCTCTCTCTCTCTCTCTCTCTCTCTCTCTCTCTCTCTCTCTCTCTCTCTCTCTCTCTCTCTCTTGTTAGTCTCCCACTCCCCTCCACCCAACCCCATCGAATCCCCTTCTTCCCGCTAAAGACAAAGTGGTAGCAAAAACAAAACTTCCCTCGCAACATCAAATTTCCCCAAGCCTGCGATACTGGCGTTTACTTGGACGGGTTGGAGCCAACGGTAGTATTTCCAGCAAAAAGCCCATCGCCTGTGTAATTACTGGATTCCTGGTTATCGCGACACGCTCCGGTGGCGGCCGCTCTCCACACGACCAGCTGCCACTCTCCACGGGCCTCTTCCTGCTGAGGCCCCATGATGTGGTCTCCTGTGCCTGAGACTCCATGTTATGACCTCCTGGGCCTGAGGAACCATCTTGTAGCCTCTTATGCCTTAACCTGTTTGTGGTTGTCCTTTGTATACGTACACCCTCGTGACTGTGAATTCGAGGGAAAGTATTTATATAATCACTTGTCTTAACTGTTGTTAGATGGCACAGCACTTACTTGCTTCTTCACTTGACAGAAATTGGCCCGAGATATTCTAGATATCATAATCTGCCAAAGCAAAATATGTAGATACAAGGGAGGTGGATAATCTCCAAACAAACTTAACTTTACGAAGCAGTGAAATGTACGACGAAGTATTCTTGAAGACAGAATACACTTATCCAATAGTTTCCTCTCTTATACCGTGGTTCGTGTGTCTGTTTATCACAGTGTGACCTGAAGTGGCCGACACACACACACACACACACACACACACACACACACACACACACACATACACACACACACTCCCACGTTAATGCAAAGTAATGAGGATGTGACTCAGTGAAGGAAGTCCTCGATGACGAATATCATCTAGTAGTAAACAAGCTGCAGGAATCTGCTAGTGACAGGGACCTGGGAGTCGACATTGTGCCTCACCTGTTGCCTTGGGGAAATTGTGAGGGAGACAAACCGTCGGATGGCAAATATTGGAACTGCTATCAGGTACAGGGATGAGGAAATGTTTAGCAAATAAATCAAGGCTTATTTCATGCCTGAACTAGAATATACAAGAATGGCAAGAAAAAAAGTACCTGAATTGACATGAATATGCCAACTATGGAAGAAAGAAGAGCAAGGGGTAACTTACACACGACCTCCAAGTTTTCAAGATGCAGAGACAGAGCAACCAGAGGCCATAACAAGAAACTAAGCAAGATGAGTGTTGAAAAGATGTAAAGTAACCCTTCTGCAGTACGAGGGTAGTGACTGAATGGAATAAAGTGATGAGGTAGCGAATGTTGACGGTATACAAACGTGTGAAAAGTTGTATGACAATTGAGAAAGAGAAAAGACGGGGCTCCACAAATGCAACTCCCTCCCCAGACACCTCAAATAGGTGATTACACACACGCACAAACACACCTACACACACACACACACACACACACACACACACACACACACACACACACACACACACATGCACACACACACACACACACACACACACACACACACACACATGCACACACACACACACACACACACACACACACACACACACACGTACACACTTCATTACGCAGCGTAGCGGTTAGCGTCACTGACAGTCACGCATGCACGGGCCGCCTGAGATCAGACCCACATAAGTTCCAATGGCGGTCGCGGAAGCCGGTCCACAGCCCACCCAGCTCTTCATCCTCCCCCAGGGGCTTGTCGATAGAATGATAACCTGGCATAGGCTAGGATGTGAGTGAGTGTGCATAGGAGTAAAGGCATGGCACATATTTACATATATACGGGGCAACACGACTGTAAAACATGCAGATGGTATCACATAACACATCCATACATGAACACTTATTGGAACATTTTCTCTGTATTGAAAGTACACGATACTAAACATAAGCAGCCATCTGAAATTTTTTTAAAGTACGAATGATGAACCTCAGATGACAACGTGTCGGTAGATTACTAACGATAATAGATTTTCAACGAAAAGGCGCAATGATCGCCTCCAGTACCGCATCCATCAGATCCAAGCGAGCTGATCCCCCGACGTATGTGGTGTAGTCACCCTCCTCATACCAACCAGACACAGACAACAAACTAGTTTAGATATCGATTGCGTAGGGTAGGAAGTTATCTCCCTCGCTAATCGTTGGAGGACAATAAACCAGTGTTAATTGGCTTCAGCGGCCGAGGTGTGGTGGTGGCCAAACCTTGGTAATTAGCGAGGTACGTGGGTCCCTGTCTCACCCGGGTGTCCGTGTCGTCTACCTTTGCGAACTTACAACACAACTAAATGTACAAAGGTGTTCGAGGCCTCATCTTGTCGTGTGTCAAGTCCACGCCTAGATTAATTCAACCTGACGACGCGCCATAACGTATGTGTACGTCAGGCAGGTTCTTACTCTCGTGCTTACTATCTCTCGTTGTGTTGAAACTTTATGATACACGAGACATGGGAGATACAAGGGTTCTTCCTCAGCCCACGTACTTCGAGGCCTGCCCATTGGACTGGCCTCATGGTGGTAGCCCTATTTCCACGGTGTTATGATATACCGATTACAAGCGACATTTCCCGTCATTTGCCGTGATAAATGTTATATACATTTCATACTTCAGTGGAAGTAACTATAGAATAAGAGTACCATAAACATTAGGACATTTGTCTCACATTCACGACTACCAACCCTACCGAGACAGCACAAGAGTCGAACTGATTCACCGGACCCATCTGGTATGATCGTATTTTTTTACAGTGTGTACCCATCCAGCATTCTCAGAAATCTCCTTGTATCGATATACTTACAAAAGGCCACAAATATACCCTTTAAGTGGCTACAAAAGTCAGTACTATCCGGGCATACCCTCCAAAATACAAGTGGCACGGCTATCTCGGCATACCTCCAAAATGGCCATAATTCTCAGCGCTAACTGTGCATGTCCTGCGAACGACTGCAAGTCTCAGAACTATCTGTGCATACCCTCCATGCAGTCAATATTCTCAAGTTATCTATAAGCTACCCATCTTCAGAGCTCTTAAATGGCACAATCGGATTACTGAGAAAAATTAACATCCATTTTTTTTTCCTTGCTTCATTTTCATTTAACATTTATACAAATTTATCGCCCATGCCTGCCCGCCCCAGATGACCCAGCAACAACTTAAGCGACGCTTTCACCTAACAACCCATCGTACAATACACGACAAGAGGCAGGGGTTTGACAGTGTAATCGCCAAACACGTCAGTTTGGGGGGGAGAGCTCCGGCCAGCACTTCGTCAGGATAAGAATGCAGAAGAGACAAGAGAGTGAGCGTCCCTTCTCTTTCCTACTAATGTACCTCCACAGCAAGCAAGATGGCCACCTCCGAGAGGCTGAGTGCGACAGCGCGTACCCAGAATAAACCATGGACCAGTAAGCGCTTCCCTGGTGTAGTGGTTAGCGTTGCTGACCATCACTCACAGAGCAGTGGAGACAAAACTTGAAAAAAAAAGAGATAAAATCTGACCTAACTTGCGAGAGGGAAGGACAGAAGCGAGTGGGAGGAATTGTACCAACGTACAAGAGGACCCAGGCGAACTCCAGAGTTGCTCCGGTACACAGTCGATGTAATTCAACCTGAGGAAATGCAGTGTACTGAATAAAGGCCAAAGTAAAAAAAACCCGCCTCTGTACGAATATCATCAAGCAGGAAATAAGGTGCGGAGGTCGCTGTGTGTGTGTGTGTGTGTGTGTGTGTGTGTGTGTGTGTGTGAAAAGGACTTTGGAGCCGACCTGGCAGATATTAGAATCGTCTTCAGATACAGAGATAAGGAAATGTTCACACATCTGTTCACACCGAATATCAAATCAAAGCTCCTCAAATTGGGTCAGTATAAAGAGTCAAATAGAACAGTTAGAGGAGTTCCAGCCAAGGGCGGTGCATATACTACCAGAATTAAGAGGACTGAATTTTTGTGACAGGTTAGAGGGTCGTACTGTTATCCACCATGGAAGAGAAATGAGTAAGGGGTGACTTGATAGCAACCTAAACGTTTTAAAGAAAAAAAGGTTTGTCGATATTAGCAGGTAACACTTCTTTGAGCAATGCACAGTTAAGACCTGCAACGTCTATGTTATGAGGTCAACCATGACACACATGTAGTAATCAAGGTTGTGTGTGGGTGGATGGGGTAAATCAGCCAGTGTACTCGTGGCTGTGGAGAACACAGAGAAGTTTGAGTCGGTCTTTTCAGAGTAGAGCGGAGGATGCGCGCCCCTTCAGTGTAAAATCTCCCTTCCCCTTTCTCAGTATTATCATTATTGTTATCATTATAACAAAACTGGTTTTGGTGCATTACGTATATGATGATTAGAGAAGGGATGTGAGCGTACACGGCCTTTCTTCGTCTGTTCCTGGCGCTAACGCGGGAAACGGCGATCAAGTGCAAAAAGTTATCATTATCACTATTATCACTACTATTATTATTTATCATTATTATCATTGTTATTATTATTACTAATATTACTATTATCATTATCATCATCATTAGTATTATCAGTATTATTATCATCATTATTATTACTATTATCGTTATTATTACTATTATCATTATTGTCATTATTATTATTAACATTTTTATTATTATTATTATTATTATTATTATTATTATTATTATCATTACTATTATTATTATTATTATTATTATTATCATTATTATTATTATTATTATTATTATTATCATTGTTATTATTATTACTAATATTACTATTATCATTATCATCATCATTAGTATTATCATTATTATTATCATCATTATTATTACTATCATCGTTATTATTACTATTATCATTATTATCATTATTATCACTATTATTATTATCATTATTATTATCATTATTGTTATTATCATTATTATTATTATCATTATTATTATTATTATTATTATTATCGTTATCACTATTGCTATTATCATTATCATTATCATTGTTATTACTATTATTATCATTATTATCAATATCATTATCATCATTATCATTACTATCATTATTATTATTATTATTATTAATATCATTATTAGTATTATCTAACCTAAAGACAAGACTCTTTGAGGGAATTCCTGCAGCTTCGACGTGATGGCACTCCCTTTCTTCAGAAGGCGATGATACATCACTACAAACAGGTGGAGTCTGGTAACGCCCCTGTACTGTAAAAATGAGTAATCATAGATGGGGAATTTTACACACACACACACACACACACACACACACACGCGCGCGCAGCGCGGACGGACGAGCACAGTCAAAAACAAACACATATAGGAGCACTACTTTCATGGTACAGTTATTATCACCAAATAGATGATCTGAATCACATAGGCCCAACCAGGTTCGAATCCGTGCACAAGACAGTCAGGCCCACAACCAGCCCAGCTGTTAATCTTCCCCTCGGGGCGCATCGTTAAGGGAAATCTGATGGTCGGGGTAAACAGTTGTCTGGAACATTTAAAAAAAAGGAAGAGAAAAAAACTACATATGCTTCCACAAACTGCCAATCCACAGGCGCGGAGACAGGCTGTAAGAACAATGCCAGAGCCCCTGTGAGGCTCCGGGGCATCGTAGTTGCCTAATACATCCATTCCCACAACACAAGATGCCACATACAACTCCACCCAGTTTCTTTTCTGATTAAGATCAACATGGCACTCGGTACCCACCTTTCTTCCTCTTTCTTATCCTGTACCCAATACACTAACTAGATCATTAAGTGTCGATGCATTATATCCGTCTTGTATAGCAGGTAAGTTATGATTCCCAACGAGAAACAAGTCTACTGTACGTGTTCTGTTTATCTGACGCCTGATGTCGACAGCTGCATTTGTTGGGTCAGTTAAGTAACGACACCAGGAAAGTGACGTATCATTACTTTAATACTTTACAGCACCTAATTTGTAACAGCTTTTAAGTTCGACATTTTAAGAGTGCTTTTGTCGCATTCTTTAAATCTTATGGTTTCTCTTGAGATGTGTTCACAAGGTGCAGATCTCCGTCTCATCTCAGAGTGTTAGTTTATCTCAGCTTAACACTTCTCAAAAACTTCTTCCCCCACACAAACTGTAAACACACCAGAAATTTACGTCCAGCCCAACTGCCAATAAGATCGTCTCATTAACCAGCTATTGTTAGCTCCGACCCGTTCAGCCGCAAAGCTTACGGCAATTACACTGATACTCTCCCAAATGCAACTCATTCGAATCCACCTCCATCACCATACAGTATATACGAACAGCTTACAGCTCAAACTTGATACTGAATGGCATTCGCAGTTTTTTCTTCTTTTTCCCCGGGCATCACTGAATCCCCATTAAATTGTAATTCAAGAATATTATTAGACCATCGATGTTAACCCAAACAATACATAAATGCCATTCCAGGGCTCAAATCAGGTTCGTTCGAATCGAATGAATTGGTTTCGAACCAGCTCGAAATGGAGACACGTAAAGCAGCCTCATTTTTATAGGGATTTAGATGGTTTTCCGCTAGAGTTGGGTGGGAGCGGCGCCAGTGTCTGGTGACGGATTTGTGTGGCAGGCAGGGTTCGTGTGGGGTCTGCCAGCCCGACCCACCACGCGGCACCACACGACCCGCTACTGACCATCCGCCGTACTATGACCTCACCCAAGATGTTCTCTCCCACTGATTCCTACTCTCTCTCTCTCTCTCTCTCTCTCTCTCTCTCTCTCTCTCTCTCTCTCTCTCTCTCTCTCTCTCTCTCTCTCTCGTATCACTACCACTACTTTTTTCATTACGGTAATTTGGACAGCGCGGTGCAGTCTATATGTTGAAGAGACAAGGAGAAGACTCACACTGGGTGGACAGTAGTGCTGTAGGAAGGAGGAAGAGATAGGGATGTTCTCTACGAACCCAAATGGGCTTCATGCTGTTGTTATGCCGAACTGCAACTCGGGACGAGGGATCTCTTGTAACAAGAGGTGACGATGGCGAGAAAAGCGCAGTGCTATTTTTCCTTTGATGTCAGATGAGGTCTTGGTGATGGTTGAAGAAAGTCAGGAGGATCAATGTTCAGCAACTCTTGAGATAGTTAAAGAGGAATTGAGAATGATCCTGCAATGCTCTTTTCTGCACCTTTTCTAGTCCTTCTTGAGTGGTGCGTAGGTAGAAAGAATAGGCTGGTGTCGTGCTTCGGAAGACTGAGAGTTGAGTAGATGTTCTTGAGTTTCGACACTCAGGTTCCGAGAATCTTGAAATCATAAAGAATGTAGAGACGAGAGTTGGAGGACTTGATGATGGTGTTGACATGATCCTTCCAGCTTAGATCATCTTAGTGAACTGAACAGCTTGGAGGAGGCTGGGGGACTGAACAGCTTGGAGGACACTGGGGACTGAACAGCTTGGAGGAAACTGGGGGACTGAACAACTTGGAGGAAACTGGGGGACTGAACAGCTTGGAGGAGGCTGGGGGACTGAACAGCTTGGAGGAGGCTGGGGACTGAACAGCTTGGAGGAGGCTGGGGGCTAAACAGCTTGGAGGAAACTGGGGGACTGAACAGCTTGGAGGAAACTGGGGGACTGAACAGCTTGGAGGAGGCTGGGGGACTGAACAGCTTGGAGGAAACTGGGGGACTGAACAGTTTGGAGGAAACTGGGGGACTGAACAGCTTGGAGGAGGCTGGGGGACTGAACAGCTTGGAGGAGGCTGGGGACTGAACAGCTTGGAGGAGGCTGGGGGCTAAACAGCTTGGAGGAGGCTGGGGGACTGAACAGCTTGGAGGAAACTGGGGGACTGAACAGCTTGGAGGAAACTGGGGGACTGAACATTTTGGAGGAAACCGGGGGACTGAACAGCTTGGAGGAGGCTGGGGGACTGAACAGCTTGGAGGAGGCTGGGGGACTGAACAGCTTGGAGGAGGCTGGGGACTGAACAGCTTGGAGGAGGCTGGGGGCTAAACAGCTTGGAGGAGGCTGGGGGACTGAACAGCTTGGAGGAAACTGGGGGACTGAACAGCTTGGAGGAAACTGGGGGACTGAACAGTTTGGAGGAAACTGGGGGACTGAACAGTTTGGAGGAAACTGGGGGACTGAACAGCTTGGAGGAGGCTGGGGGACTGAACAGCTTGGAGGAGGCTGGGGATTGAACAGCTTGGAGAAGGCTGGGGGCTAAACAGCTTGGAGTAGGCTGGGGGACTGAACAGCTTGGAGGACACTGGGGACTGAACAGTTTGGAGGAAACTGTGGGACTGACCAGCTTGGAGGACACTGGGGACTGAACAGCTTGGAGGAAACTGGGGGACTGAACAGCTTGGAGGAGGCTGGGGGACTGAACAGCTTGGAGGAAACTGGGGGACTGAACAGCTTGGAGGAAACTGGGGGACTGAACAGCTTGAAGGAAGCTGAGGGACTGAGTAGCTTAGAGGAAGTTGGGGACAGAACAGCTTGGAGGAAAATGGGAGACTGGACAGCTTGGAGGAAGCTGGGGGACTGAACAGGTAACTGGGGGACTGAACAACTTGGAGGGAGCTGGGGGAGTGAGCAGCTTAGAGGAGGCTGGGGGACTGAACAGCTTGGAGGAGGCTGGGGCCCTAGTTAAACAGTAATGGGTGGGACTGGAATGATAGCGATGTTTCTCTTCCTTTCTACAGTCTAAGTTTGGTTGATGGCGACGGTGTTGGAGATGGCTCATTTCTGGAAGCCGTAATTACGTGGTGTTCTGGAGGGCATCATTATCAGGGAATCTGTTATCATTGCTAACATCAGTGCCAGAGTCATCAACATGCTTCTAACACACTGCTTTATCCATCAGAATGAGGAACCACAAGGTCCACTCGATCTTCGGGAGGTCAAAGGATGACGGACTGGAAGATGAAGATGGCCCCTCTGAAGAATATAGCCTGACGAAGCTCACTGAGGAAGTCTGCAAGCCATGGAATGAGTCTTCTCCGCAGCCTAGTGTCGGTGGCTTGAGAGAGAGAGAGAGAGAGAGAGAGAGAGAGAGAGAGAGAGAGAGAGAGAGAGAGAGAGAGAGAGAGAGAGAGAGAGAGAGAGAGAGAGAGAGAGAGAGATGCAATGAGGATGAACCACAAGGAAGCAAGACCTTAGTATGTATAACAACTAGAAGAATGATAATCATCAAATAGCTGTGTTTGAAAAGGACTTGGGAGTTGACATCGTCCTTAACTTGTCGCCAGATTCCCTCCTCTGGCGATCAGTTAAGGAAATCACTTGTCTGCTGACAAATATCAGAAAAGCCTTCATGTACATGAATAAGGGAATACTTAATATGCTGTTCACGTCCTGAATAGGTCTATTCTTCTCACGTCTGATAACCTAACCCACAGAAGCACAAACAGCTAGCAGAGAAGGTGCAGAGGAGGACAGCAAAGATGGTACCAGAATTAAGGGAAAGTCAAGAAATCTTAAGCTTCTGCACAATGAAAGAGAGAAGAGCGAAGGCTGAACTGATCACAACTTTTAACATTTCAAACCAAAATGATGACCTAGACAGTAAAGCAGTTCTTCAAAAAATGTAGTGATAGAGCAACCAGCGGACATAGTATGAAATGAAACAAGAGGATGGTAAGATATATATATATATATATATATATATATATATATATATATATATATATATATACATAAGGCCTTTTTTGTCTTTTCCTGGCGTTACCCCGCTTTGGGGGGGGGGGGGGTGGCGACGAGAATGGATGAACGCAGCAAGTATGAATATGCATATATTTATATATGTACATGTCCTTTATGCGTATATATGTATACGTAGAAGTCTATATGTATTTGAATGTGCGTGTATTGGCGTTTATGTATATTCGTGTGTATTTGGGTGGGTTGGGTAATTCCTCGTCTGTTTCTTTGCGCTACCTCGCTGACGCAGGAGACGGCGATTAAGTATAATAATGAAATATATATATATATTCCTATTATTCGGTAGACTCATAGGAATATACTTGATCAAGTGCTGAATTGTGATCCTTTCCAATATATATATATATATATATATATATATATATATATATATATATATATATATATATATATATATATATATATATATATATATATATATATATATATATATATATATATATATATATATATTATATATATATATATATATATATATATATATATATATATATATATATATATATATGTATATATATATATATATATATATATACATATATATATATATATATATATATATATATATATATATATATATGTATATATACAGTGCATATGAACACGCATTTCCATCAAACATACAAACCTCCAACGGCCAGGATCGAACCCGGGGCCCCTGAGTGGCATGCAGGTGCATCACCGCTAGGCTATGATCGCGCCTAATATGAAAATGACTTGGAGATTTGTACGTTATATGGAAGTGCGCGTTCACATGCACTATATTTGTATATATATATATATATATATATATATATATATATATATATATATATATATATATATATATATATATATATATATACACATATATACATTCATCTATTTATATTTATCTATTCATTACACTTTGTCGCTATCTCCCGCGTTAGCGAGGTAGCGCAAGGAAACAGACGAAAGAATGCCCCAACCCTCCCACATGCACATGTATATACATACACGTTCACACACGCACATATACATACCTATACATTTCAACATATACATATACATACATACACAGACATATACATATACACATGTACATAATTCATACTTGCTGCCTTAATTCGTTCTGTCGCCACCCCGCCACACATGAAAAGACAACCCCTTCTCTCCGCATGTGCGCGAGGTAGCGCTACGAAAAGACAACAAAAGCCACATTCGTTCACACTCAGTCTCTAGCTGTCATGTATAATGCACCGAAGCCACATCTCCCTTTCCACATACAGGCCCCATAAAACTTTCTATAGTTTACCCCAGACGCTTCACATACCCTGGTTCAATCCAGGGACAGCACGTCGACCCCGGTATACCCTCAACCCTACTGTACCTAATAACCTCAGCTTTCTTCTATCACTCACTTCACCAAACTCAGTCACCAGCTTCTGCAGTTTCTCACCCGAATCAGCCACCAGCGCTGTATCACTAGCGAATAATAGCTGACTCACTTCCCAAGCTCTATCATCCACAACAGACTGCATACTTGCCCCTTTCCAAAACTCTTACATTCACCTCCCTAACAACCTCATTAATATACAAGTTGAAAAAACCATGGAGACATCACGCACCCCTGCCACAAACCGGCATTCACTGAGAACCAATCACTTTCCACTCTTCCTACTCGTGCACATGCCTTACATCCTCGATAAAAACTTTCCACTGCTTCTAACAACTTGCCTCCCACACCATATATTCTTAATACCTTCCACAGAGCATCTCTATCAGCTCTATCATATGCTTTCTCCAGATCCATAAATGCTACATACAAATCCATTTGCTTTTCAAGTATTTCTCACATACATTCTTCAAAGCAAACACCTGATCCACACGTAGACGGAGAGAGATGGATGATTATTGGTGCATATGTATCTGAGCATGAGAAGAAAGATCATGAGAGGCAAGAGTTTTGGGAGCAGCTGAGTGATCGTGTTAGTAATTTTGATTCACGAGACCGGGTTATAGTGATGTGTGATTTGAATGCAAAGGTGAGCAATGTGGCAGTTGAGGGAATAATTGGTGTACATGAGGTGTTCAGTGTTGTAAATGGAAATGGTAAAGGGCTTGTAGATTTGTGTGCTGAAAAAGGACTGGTGATTGGGAAATATCTGGTTTGAAGAGAGATATACATAGGTATAAGTATATAAGTAGGAGAGATGGCCAGAGAGCGTTATTGGATTATGTGTTAATTGATAGGAGAGTGAATGAGAGACTTTTGGATGTTAATATGCTGAGAGGTGCAACTGGAGAATGTCTGATTATTCTCTTGTGTTGGCGCAGGTGAAGATTTGTAGAGGTTTTCAGAAAAGAAGAGAAAATTTTGGGGTGAAGAGAGTGGTGAGAGTAAGTGAGCTTAGAAAGGAGACGTATGTGAGAAGGTACCAGGGGATATTGAGTGCAGAATGGAAAAAGGTGAGAACAAAGGAGGTAAGGGGACTGGGGGAGGAATGGGATGTATTTAAGAAAGCAGTGATGGCTTAACCTTAAAAAGATGCTTGTGGCATGAGAAGCGGTGGAGGTGGGCAGATTAGCAAGGGTAGTGAGTGGTGGGATGAAGATATAAGATTGTTAGTGAAAGAGAAAAGAGAGGCATTTGGACGATTTTTCCAGGGAAATAGTGCAAATTACTGGGAGATGTTTTAAAGAAAGAGGCAGGAGGTCAAGAAAAAGATGCAAAATGTGAAAAAGAGGGCAAATGAGAGTTGGGGTGAGAGAGTACCATTAAATTTTAGGGAAAATAAAAAGATGTTTTGGAGGGAAGTAAATAAAGTGCGTAAGACAGGAGAACAAATGGGAACATCGGTGAAGGGGGCTAATGGGGAAGTGATAACAAGTAGTGGTGATGTGAGAAGGAGATGGAGTGAGAATTTTGAAGGTTTGTGGAATGTGTTCGATGACAGAGTAGCAGATATAGGGTGTTTTGGCCCAGGAGGCGTGCGAAGTGAGAGGGTTAGGGAGAATGATTTGGTAAACAGGGAAGAGGTAGTAAAAGCTATGCGGAGGATAAAAGCTGGGAAGGCAGCGGGCTTGGATGGTATTGCAGTGGAATTCATTAAAAAAGGGGATGACTGTGTTGTTGGCTGGTTGGTAAGGATATTTGATGTATGTATGACTCATGGTGAGATGCCTGAGGATTGGCGGAATGCATGCATAGTGCCATTGTACAAAGGCAAAGGGGATGAAGATGACTGCTCACATTACAGACGTATAAGTTTGTTGAGTATTCCTGGGAAATTAAATGGGAGGGTATTGATTGAGAGGGTGAAGGCATGTACAGAGTATGAGATTGGGGAAGAGCAGCGTGGTTTCAGAATTGGTAGATGATGTGTGGATCAAGTTTTTTGCTTTGAAGAATATATGTGAGAAATACTTAGAGACACAAATGGATTTGTATGTAGCATTTATGGATCTAGAAAAGGCATATGAGAGAGTTGACAGAGATTCTCTTTGGAAGGTATTAAGAATATATGGTGTGGGAGGCAAGTTGTCAGAAGCAGTGAAAAGTTGTTATCGAGGATGTTAGGCATGTGTACGAGTAGGAAGAGAGGAAAGTGATTGGTTCTCAGTGAATGTCAGTTTGCGGCAGAGGATGCACGATGTCTCCATGGTTGTTTAGTTTGCTTATGGATGGGGTTCTTAGAGAGGTAAATGCAAGAGTTTTGGAGAGAGGGGCAAGTATGCAGTCTGTTCTGCGTGAGAGAGCTTGGGAAGTGAGTCAGTTGTTGTTCGCTGATGATACAACACTGGTGGCTGATTCAGGTGAGAAACTGCAGAAGCTGGTGACTGAGTTTGGTAAAGTGTGTGAAAGAAGAATGCTGAGAGTAAATGTGAATAAGAGCAAGGTTATTGGGTACAGTAGGGTTGAGGGACAAGTCAACTGGGAGGTAAGTTTGAATGGAGAAAAATTGGAGGAAGCCAAGTGTTTTACATATCTGGGAGTGGATTTGGCAGCGGATGGAACCATGATAGCGGAAGTGAGTCACAGGGTTGGGGAAGGGGCGAAAGTTCTTGGAGCGTTGAAAAATGTGTGGAGGGCGAAAACATTATCTCAGAAAGCAAAAATGGGTATGTTTGAATTATTGGCGGTTCCAAAAATGTTATATGGTTGCGAGGCGTGGGCTATAGATAGAGTTGTGCGGAGAAGGGTGGATGTGTCGGAAATGAGATGTTTGTGGACAATTTGTGGTGTGAGATGGTTTGATCGAATAAGCAATGAAAGGGTAGGAGTGATATGTGGTAATAAAAAGAGTGCGGTTGAGAGAGCAGAAGAGGGTGTTTTGAAATGGTTTGGTCACATGGAGAGAATGCGTGAGGAAAGATTGACCAAGAGGATATATGTGTCAGAGGTGGAGGGAACGAGAAGTGGGAGACCAAATTGGAGGTGGAAAGATGGAGTGAAAAAGATTTTGAGCGATCGAGGCCAGAACATGCAGGAGGGTGAAAGGCGTGCAAGGAATAGAGTGAATTGGAACGATGTGGTTACCGGGGTCGACGTGCTGTCAATAGATTGAGCCAGGGCATGTAAAGTGTCTGGGGTAAACCATGGAAAGTTTTGTGGGGCCTGGATATGGAAAGGGAGCTGTGGTTTCGGTGCATTATACATGACAGCTAAAGACTAAGTGTAAACGAATGTGGCCTTTGTAGTCTTTTCCTAGTGCTACCTTGCACGCATGCTAGGGGAAGGGGTTTTCATTTCATGTGTGGCGGCGTGGCGACGGGAATGAATGAAGGTAACACGTATGAATTATGCACATGTGTATATATGTATATGTCTGTGTATGTATATATATGTAGACTTTGAAATGTATAGGTATATATATGTGCGTGTGTGGACGTGAATGAATAGACTTGTGTATGTGGGTGGGTTGGGCCATTCTTTCGTCTGTTTCCTTGCGCTACCTCGTTAACGCGGGAGACAGCGACAAAGTATAATAAGAATTTATGTATATGAATATTCCTGGGAAATTATATGGCAGGGTATTGATTGAGAGGGTAAAGGCATGTACAGAGCATCAGATTGGGAAAGAGCAGTGTGGTTTCAGAAGGAGTAGAGGATGTGTGGATCAGGTGTTTGCTTTGAAGTGTGTATATGTAGGGGTATGTGAGAAATTCTCATAAAAACAGATGGATTTGTATGTAGCGTTTATGTATCTGGAGAAGGTATATGATAGGGTTGATAGAGATGCTTTGTGGAAGGTTTTAAGAGTATATGGTATGGGAGGTTAGTTTCTAGAAGCAGTGAAAAGTTTTCACCAATGATGTAAGGCACGTGTACGAATAGGAAGAGAGGAAAGTGATTGGTTCGCAGTGAGTGTCGGCTTGCGGCAGGGGTGTGTGATATCTCCATGGTTGTTTAATTTGTTTATGGATGGGGTGGTTAAGGAGGTGAATGCAAGAGTTTTGGAGAGAGGAGTAAGTATGCAGTCTGTTGTTCGCTGATGATACAGCGCTGGTGGCTGATTCGGGTGAGATACTGCAGAAGTTGGTGACTAAGTTTGGTAAAGTGTGTGAAAGAAGAAACTTGAGAGTTAATGTTGAGGATTGAGGGACAAGTTATTTTGGAGGTAAGTTTGAATAGAGAAGAACTGGAGGAAGTGAAGTGTTTTAGATATCTGGTAGTGGATTTAGCAACGGATGGAATCATGGAAGCGGAAGTGAGTCACAGAGTACGGGAGGGAGCAAAGGTTCTGGGAGCGTTGAAGAATGTGTGGAAGGCGAGAAATTTATCTCGTAGAGCAAAAATGGGTATGCTTGAAGGAATAGTGGTTCCAACAATGTTATATGGTTGCGAGGCATAGGCTATAGATAGGATTGTGCGGAGGAAGGTGGATGTGTTAGAAATAAAATGTCTGCGGACAATAGGTGGCGTAAAGTGGTTTGATCGAGTAAGTAATGAAAGGATAAGAGAGGTGTGTGGTAATGAGAGCATTGTGGTTGAGAGAGCAGAAGAGGGTGTGTTGAAATGGTTTGGCCACATGGAGAGAATGAGTGAGACAAGATTGACGAAGAGGATATATGAGTCAGATTTGGAGGGAAGGAGAAGCGGGAGACCAAATTGGAGGTGGAAGGATGGAGGGAAAGATATTTTGAGCGATTGGAGCCTGAACGTACAGGAGGGTGAAAGGCATGCAAGGAATAGAATATATTAGAACGATGTAGTACACCGGAGTGGACATGCTGTCTATGGGGCCTGGATGCAGAAAGGGAGCTTTGGTTTCGGTACAATACACATATCAGCTAGAGACTGAGTGTGAACGAATGCGGCCTTTTTTTGTATTTTCCTGGCGCTACCGTCGCTGGTGATGGAGGTGGGGGGATGCTATTTCATGTGTGGCAGGGTTCGCGACAGGAATGGATGAAGGCAGCAAGTATGAATATGTACATGTGTATATATGTATATATCTGCGTGTGTATATGTTGAAATGTATATTTATGTACATATGTGTGTATGGGCGTTTATGTATATACATATGAACTTGGATGGTTAGGCCATTCCTCGTCTGTTTCCTTGCGCTACCTCGCTGACGCGGGAGACGGCGATTAAGTATAATACATATAGGAACATATTTATTTATATTTATTTTGCTTTGTCGCTGTCTCCCGCGTTAGCGAGGAGATGTCTTGGATGATATTCATTTACCTGTTTCAAAGTCTAATTTCATTGAACTGATAAAATTGTGTATAAAAGACTGTGTATTTCAATTTAATGGAGACTATTATGCTCAAAAATTTGGTATGGCAATGGGTAACCCTCTTTCACCTGTACTAATTAATCTTTATATGGAATTTTTTGAAACAAAATTACTAAAGGATATCTTACCTTCTAATGCAATTTGGTTTAGGTATGTAGATGATGGTCTTTGTGTTTGGCCAACAAATGAAAATTTAGAAATATTTCTCCCCTTACTTAACAATTTAGTACCTTCCATCAAATTTACTGTAGAAAATGAAAGTAATGGTATGTTACCATTTTTAGATTGCATGATTCATAGACAAGGAAACAAGTTTAAGTTTAGCATATACAGAAAACCCACCAATGTATGCTCATATATCCATTATTACTCATCTCAACATGACAGAGTTAAATTATCAAATTAAACAGAGTTAAATTATCATTTCAATCTATGTTCCTAAGGGCATTACGTATTTGCAGTCCAGAGTTTATTGATGATGAGTTTGAGAAGATATATTCTATTGGATCTAAGTTAAAGTACCCTAGATCTTTCATTGAGAAATCCCTTAAGTTTGCAAAGAAATCATTTTATAGAGTTGAGCCCAAACCTTCCATTGACACCAAGAATCTTTTAGTTCTCCCTTTTAATAATAATTTCACTTTGCTTCCCATGTTGCTTAAACCCTTTAATGTAAATGTTGCCTTTAGCACCTATAGTACTATAAAGAATATCTTAATCAGGAATTCACCAGAAAATTCTCTTGGTTGCATCTATAAAGTTCCTTGTGGACACTGTGATAAATTCTATGTTGGTCAGACTGGTAAGGATCTCTCTGTTAGACTTAAGCAACATAAATATAGTATAAGAACGGGACAAGAATCAAATGCCTTGTTTAATCATGTTAAAAACTATGATCATTGTATTGACTGGAGTAACGCCATTTCAGTTGTTAATTCTAACTCTATTACCAAGAGAGATATCATTGAATCTTCTATTATCAAATACACAAAGAATTATAATCTTAATATTAGTGATGGTCTGTACAAATTAGATAACTTTATTGTTGATAAGATTTGTAAAATGATAAGTTTATGAACGCTCGTTGTATGTTTTGGACAATCACATGTTTACCAAATGGCGTCCTAGCTTCGTCTCTTCGATGTATATCAACTGACTATTATATTTCTCTCTTGTGTCTCCCCTGATGATGTGATTATTACACGAAAGTGCACTTGGGATCTTTTCGTGTTTCATTTTCCATGTGGACTCATAGGAATATATATATATATATATATATATGTGTATATATATATTTATATATATATATATATATATATATATATATATATATATGTATATATATATATATACATATATATATATATATATATATATATATATATATATATATATATATATATATATATATATATATATATATATATATATGTATATATATATATATACATATATATATATATATATATATATATATATATATATATATATATATATATATATATATATATATATATATATATATATATATATATATATATATATATATATATATATATATATATATATATATATATGTATATATATATACATATATATATATATATATATATATATATATATATATATATATATATATATATATATATATATATATATATATATATATATATATATATATATATATATATATATATTCGTTTCACTCAGAGCCAAAACATCCAGGTTCCTTTCCTCAAACATACTACCTATCTCTCCTTTCTTCACATCTTGGTTACATCCACACACATTTAGGCACCCCACTCTGAGCCTTCGAGGAGGATGAGCACTCCCCGCGTGACTCCTTCTTCTGTTTCCCATTTTAGAAAGTTAATACAAGGAGGGGAGGATTTCTGGCCCCCCGCTCCCGTCCCCTCTAGTCGCTTTCTACGACACGCGAGGAATACGTGGGAAGAGTGGTTTGGGAATGTCTGGGGAGTAAAGTCAGGGGTTAGTGAGAGGACAAGAGCAAGGGAAGGAGTAGCAATACTCCTGAAACAGGAGTTGTGGGAGTATGTGATAGAATGTAAGAAAGTAAATTCTCGATTAATATGGGTAAAACTGAAAGTTGATGGAGAGAGGTGGGTGATTATTGGTGCATATGCACCTGGGCATGAGAAGAAAGATCATGAGAGGAAAGTGTTTTGGGAGCAGCTGAATGAGTGTGTTAGTGGTTTTGATGCACGAGACCGGGTTATAGTGATGGGTGATTTGAATGCAAAGGTGAGTAATGTGGCAGTTGAGGGAATAATTGGTATACATGGGGTGTTCAGTGTTGTAAAAGGAAATGGTGAAGAGCTTGTAGATTTATGTGCTGAAAAAGGACTGATGATTGGGAATACCTGGTTTAAAAAGCGAGATATACATAAGTATACTTATGTAAGTAGAAGAGATGGCCAGAGAGCGTTATTGGATTACGTGTTAATTGACAGGCGTGCGAAAGAGAGACTTTTGGATGTTAATGTGATGAGAGGTGCAACTGGAGGGATGTCTGATCATTATCTTGTGGAGGCTAAGGTGAAAATTTGTATGGGTTTTCAGAAAAGAAGAGTGAATGTTGGGGTGAAGAGGGTGGTGAGAGTAAGTGAGCTTGGGAAGGAGACCTGTGTGAGGAAGTACCAGGAGAGACTGAGTACAGAATGGAAAAAGGTGAGAACAATGGAAGTAAGGGGAGTGGGGGAGGAATGGGATGTATTTAGGGAATCAGTGATGGATTGCGCAAAAGATGCTTGTGGCATGAGAAGAGTGGGAGGTGGGTTGATTAGAAAGGGTAGTGAGTGGTGGGATGAGGAAGTAAGAGTATTAGTGAAAGAGAAGAGAGAGGCATTTGGACGATTTTTGCAGGGAAAAAATGCAATTGAGTGGGAGATGTATAAAAGAAAGAGACAGGAGGTCAAGAGAAAGGTGCAAGAGGTGATAAAAAGGGCAAATATGAGTTGGGGTGAGAGAGTATCATTAAATTTTAGGGAGAATAAAAAGATGTTCTGGAAGGAGGTAAATAAAGTGCGTAAGACAAGGGAGCAAATGGGAACTTCAGTGAAGGGCGCAAATGGGGAGGTGATAACAAGTAGTGGTGATGTGAGAAGGAGATGGAGTGAGTATTTTGAAGGTTTGTTGAATGTGTTTGATGATAGAGTGGCAGATATAGGGTGTTTTGGTCGAGGTGGTGTGCAAAGTGAGAGGGTTAGGGAAAATGATTTGGTAAACAGAGAAGAGGTAGTGAAAGCTTTGCGGAAGATGAAAGCCGGCAAGGCAGCAGGTTTGGATGGTATTGCAGTGGAATTTATTAAAAAAGGGGGTGACTGTATTGTTGACTGGTTGGTAAGGTTATTTAATGTATGTATAACTCATGGTGAGGTGCCTGAGGATTGGCGGAATGCGTGCATAGTGCCATTGTAGTACATAGTACAAAGGCAAAGGGGATAAGAGTGAGTGCTCAAATTACAGAGGTATAAGTTTGTTGAGTATTCCTGGTAGATTATATGGGAGGGTATTGATTGAGAGGGTGAAGGCATGTACAGAGCATCAGATTGGGGAAGAGCAGTGTGGTTTCAGAAGTGGTAGAGGATGTGTGGATCAGGTGTTTGCTTTGAAGAATGTATGTGAGAAATACTTAGAAAAGCAAATGGATTTGTATGTAGCATTTATGGATCTGGAGAAGGCATATGATAGAGTTGATAGAGATGCTCTGTGGAAGGTATTAAGAATATATGGTGTGGGAGGAAAGTTGTTAGAAGCAGTGAAAAGTTTTTATCGAGGATGTAAGGCATGTGTACGTGTAGGAAGAGAGGAAAGTGATTGGTTCTCAGTGAATGTAGGTTTGCGGCAGGGGTGTGTGGTCTCAATGGTTGTTTAATTTGTTTATAGATGGGGTTGTTAGGGAGGTAAATGCAAGAGTTTTGGAAAGAGGGGCAAGTATTAAGTCTGTTGGGGATGAGAGAGCTTGGGAAGTGAGTCAGTTGTTGTTCGCTGATGATACAACGGTGGTGGCTGATTCATGTGAGAAACTGCAGAAGCTGGTGACTGAGTTTGGTAAAGTGTGTGAAAGAAGAAAGTTAAGAGTAAATGTGAATAAGAGCAAGGTTATTAGGTACAGTAGGGTTGAGGGTCAAGTCAATTGGGAGGTGAGTTTGAATGGAGAAAAACTGGAGGAAGTGAAGTGTTTTAGATATCTGGGAGTGGATCTGGCAGCGGATGGAACCATGGAAGCGGAAGTGGATCATAGGGTGGGGGAGGGGGCGAAAATTCTGGGGGCCTTGAAGAATGTGTGGAAGTCGAGAACATTATCTCGGAAAGCAAAAATGGGTATGTTTGAAGGAATAGTGGTTCCAACAATGTTGTATGGTTGCGAGGCGTGGGCTATGGATAGAGTTGTGCGCAGGAGGATGGATGTGCTGGAAATGAGATCTTTGAGGACAATGTGTGGTGTGAGGTGGTTTGATCGAGTGAGTAACGTAAAGGTAAGAGAGATGTGTGGAAATAAAAAGAGCGTGGTTGAGAGAGCAGAAGAGGGTGTTTTGAAGTGGTTTGGGCACATGGAGAGAATGAGTGAGGAAAGATTGACCAATAGGATATATGTGTCGGAGGTGGAGGGAACGAGGAGAAGAGGGAGACCAAATTGGAGGTGGAAAGATGGAGTGAAAAAGATTTTGTGTGATCGGGGCCTGAACATGCAGGAGGGTGAAAGGAGGGCAAGGAATAGAGTGAATTGGAGCGATGTGGTATACCGGGGTTGACTTGCTGTCAGTGGATTGAATCAAGGCATGTGAAGCGTCTGGGGTAAACCATGGAAAGCTGTGTAGGTATGTATATTTGCGTGTGGGGACGTATGTATATACATGTGTATGGGGGGGGGGGGGTTGGGCCATTTCTTTCGTCTGTTTCCTTGCGCTACCTCGCAAACGCGGGAGACAGCGACAATGTATAATAAAAAAAAATATAAATATAATATATATATATATATATATATATATATATATATATATATATATATATATATATATATATATATATATATATATATATATATATTTTCTTTTTTCTTTTTTATATATTTATTTTGCTTTGTCGCTGTCTCCCGCGTTTGCGAAGTAGCGCAAGGAAACAGACGAAAGAAATGGCCCAACCCATCCCCATACACATGTATATACATACACGTCCACACACGCAATATACATACCTATACATCTCAATGTACACATATACATACACACAGACACATACATATATACCCATGCACACAATTCACACTGTCTGCCTTTATTCATTTCCATCGCCACCTCGCCACACATGGAATACCATCCTCCTCCCCCCTCATGTGTGCGAGGCAGCGCTAGGAAAAGACATCGAAGGCCCCATTCGATCACACTCAGTCTCTAGCTGTCATGCAATAATGCCCGAAACCACAGCTCCCTTTCGACATGAAGGCCCCACACAACTTTCCATGGTTTACCCCAGACGCTTCACATGCCCTGATTCAATCCACTGACAGCACGTCAACCCCGGTATACCACATCGATACAATTCACTCCATTCCTTGCCCGCCTTTCACCCTCCTGCATGTTCAGGTCCCGATCACTCAAAATCTTTTTCACTCCATCTTTCCACCTCCAATTTGGTCTCCCACTTCTCCTCGTTCCCTCCACCTCCGACGGATATATCCTCTTGGTCAATCTTTCCTCACTCATTCTCTCCATGTGCCCAAACCATTTCAAAACACCCTCTTCTGCTCTCTCAACCACACTCTTTTTATTTCCACACATCTCTCTTACCCTTACATTACTTACTCGATCAAACAACCTCACACCACACATTGTCCTCAAACATCTCATTTCCAGTACATCCACCCTCCTGCGCACAACTCTATCCATAGCCCACGCCTCGCAACCATACAACATTGTTGGAACCACTATTCCTTCAAACATACCTATTTTTGCTTTCCGAGATAATGTTCTCGACTTCCACACATTCTTCAAGGCTCCCAGGATTTTCGCCCAATCCCCCATCCTATTATTCACTTCCGCTTCCATGGTTCCATCCGCTACCAGATCCACTCCCAGATATCTAAAACACTTTACTTCCTCCAGTTTTTCTCCATTCAAACTTACCTCCCAATTGACTTGACCCTCAACCCTACTGTACCTAATAACCTTGCTCTTATTCACATTTACTCTTAACTTTCTTCTTTCACACACTTTACCAAACTCAGTCACCAGCTTCTGCAGTTTCTCACATGAATCAGCCACCAGCGCTGTATCATCAGCGAACAACAACTGACTCACTTCCCAAGCTCTCTCATCCCCAACAGACCTCATACTTGCCCCTTTTTCCAAAACTCTTGCATTCACCTCCCAAAAAACCCCATCCATAAACAAATTAAACAACCGTGGAGACATCACTCACCCCTGCCGCAAACCTACATTCACTGAGAACCAATCACTTTCCTCTCTTCCTACACGTACACATGCCTTACATCCTCGATAAAAACTTTTCACTGCTTCTAACAAACTTGCCTCCCACACCATATATTCTTAATACATTCCACAGAGCATCTCTATCAAACTCTATCATATGCCTTCTCCAGATCCATTAATGCTACATACAAATCCATTTGCTTTTCTAAGTTTTTCTCACATACATTCTTCAAAGCAAACACCTGATCCACACATCCTCTACCACTTCTGAAACCAACCTGCTCTTCCCCAATCTGATGCTCTGTACATGCCTTCACCCTCTCAATCAATACCCTCCCATATGATTTACCAGGAATACCAGGAATATATATATATATATATATATATATATATATATATATATATATATATATATATATATATATATATTACATCCCTGGGGATAGGGGAGAAAGAATACTTCCCACGTATTCCCTGCGTGTCGTAGAAGGCGACTAAAAGGGAAGGGAGCGGGGGGCTGGAAATCCTCCCCTCTCGTTTTTTTTTTTTAATTTTACAAAAGAAGGAACAGAGAAGGGGGCCAGGTGAGGATATTCCCTCAAAGGCCCAGTCCTCTGTTCTTAACGCTACCTCGCTATCGCGGGAAATGGCGAATAGTATGAAAAAAAAAGAATATATATATATATGTATATATACACACACATATATATATATATATATATATATATATATATATATATATATATATATATATATATTTTTTTTTTATACTTTGTCGCTGTCTCCCGCGTTTGCGAGGTAGCGCAAGAAAACAGACGAAAGAAATGGCCCAACCCCCCCCCATACACAAGTACATACACACGTACACACACGCAAATATACATACCTACACAGCTTTCCATGGTTTACCCCAGACGCTTCACATGCCCCGACTAAATCCACTGACAGCACGTCAACCCCCGTATACCACATCGCTCCAATTCACTCTATTCCTTGCCCTCCTTTCACCCTCCTGCATGTTCAGGCCCCGATCACACAAAATCTTTTTCACTCCATCTTTCCACCTCCAATTTGGTCTCCCTCTTCTCCTCGTTCACTCCACCTCCGACACATATATCCTCTTGGTCAATCTTTCCTCACTCATTCTCTCCATGTGCCCAAACCATTTCAAAACACCCTCTCCTGCTCTCTCAACCACGCTCTTTTTATTTCCACACATCTCTCTTACCCTTACGTTACTTACTCGATCAAACCACCTCACACCACACATTGTCCTCAAACATCTCATTTCCAGCACATCCATCCTCCTGCGCACAACTCTATCCATAGCCCACGCCTCGCAACCATACAACATTTTTGGAACCACTATTCCTTCAAACATACCAATTTTTGCTTTCCGAGATAATGTTCTCGACTTCCACACATTCTTCAAGGCTCCCAGAATTTTCGCCCCCTCCCCCACCCTATGATCCACTTCCGCTTCCATGGTTCCATCCGCTGCCAGATCCACTCCCAGATATCTAAAACACTTCACTTCCTCCAGTTTTTCTCCATTCAAACTCACCTCCTAATTGACTTGACCCTCAACCCTACTGTACCTAATAACTTTGCTCTTATTCACATTTACTCTTAACTTTCTTCTTTCACACACTTTACCAAACTGAGTCACCAGCTTCTGCAGTTTCTCACATGAATCAGCCACCAGCGCTGTATCATCAGCGAACAACAACTGACTCACTTCCCAAGCTCTCTCATCCCCAACAGACTTCATACTTGCCCCTCTTTCCAAAACTCTTGCATTCTAAACAACCATGGAGACATCACACACCCCTGCCGCAAACCTACATTCACTGAGAACCAATCACTTTCCTCTCTTCCTACACGTACACATGCCTTACATCATCGATAAAAACTTTTCACTGCTTCTAACAACTTGCCTTCCACACCATATATTCTTAATACCTTCCACAGAGCATCTCTATCAACTCTATCATATGCCTTCTCCAGATCCATAAATGCTACATACAAATCCATTTGCTTTTCTAAGTATTTCTCACATACATTCTTCAAAGCAAACACCTGATCCACACATCCTCTACCACTTCTGAAACCACACTGCTCTTCCCCAATCTGATGTTCTGTACATGCCTTCACCCTCTAAATCAATACCCTCCCATATAATTTACCAGGAATACTCAACAAACTTATACCTCTGTAATTTGAGCAGTCACTCTTATCCCCTTTGCCTTTGTACCATGGCACTATGCACGCATTCCGTCAATCCTCAGGCACCTCACCATGAGTCATACATACATTAAATAACTTTACCAACCAGTCAACAATACAGTCACCCCCTTTTTTGATAAATTTCACCTTCACTATCATCCAAACCCGCTGCCTTGCCGGCTTTCATCTTCCGCAAAGCTTTTACTACCTCTTCTCTGTTTACCAAATCATTTTCCCTAACCCTCTCACTTTGCACACCACCTCGACCAAAACACCCTATATCTGCCACTCTATCATCAAACACATTCAACAAACCTTCAAAATACTCACTCCATCTCCTTCTCATCACCACTACTTGTTATCACCTCCCCATTTGCGCCCTTCACTGAAGTTCCCATTTGCTCCATTCTATTCCTTCTCCACTCCCCTCACGTCGTCTACTCTCACCTTTTGCTATTCTGCATTCAATGTCTCCTGGTACCTCCTCACACAAGTCTCCTTCCCAAGCTCACTTACTCTCACCACTCTTTTCACCCCAACATTCTCTCTTCTTTTCTGAAAACCTCTACAAGTCTTCACTTTCACCTCCGCAGTGTAATGATCAGACATCCACCATTTTCCCCTTGCAGCACACTAACATCCAAAAGTCTCTTTCACGTGCCTATCAATTAACGCGTAATCCAATAACGCTCTCTGGCCATTTCTTCTACTTACATACGTATACTTATGTATATCTCTCCTTTTAAACCAGGTATTCCCAATCACCAATCCTTTTTCAGGGCACAAATCAACAAGCTCTTCACCATTTCCATTTATAACACTGAACACCCCATGTACACCAATTATACCCTCAACTGCCACATTTTTCAACTATGCATTCAAATCACCCATCACTATATCCCGGTCTCGTGCATCAAAACTGCTAACACACTCACTCAGCTGCTTCCAAAACACTTGCCTCTCATGATCTTTCTTCTCATGACCAGGTGCACCAATAATAACCCAACTCTCTCTCCGTCCATTTTTAGTTTTACCCATATCAGTCTAGAGTTTACTTTCTTACGCTCTATCACATACTCCCACAACTCCTGCTTCAGGAGCAGTGCTACTCATTCCCTTGCTCTTGTTCTCTCACCAACCCCTGACTTGACCCCCAAGACATTCCCAAATCACTCTTCCCCTTTACCATTGAGCTTCGTTTCACTCAAAGCCAAAACATCCAGGTTCCTTTCCTCAATAATACTATCTATCTCTCCTTTTTTCTCATCTTGGTTACATCCACACACATTTAGACACCCTAGTCTGAGCCTTCGAGGAGGATGAGCACTCACCGCATGACTCCTTTTGTTTCCCCTTTTAGCAAGTTAAATTCAAGGAGGAAAGGGTTTCTAGCCCAAAACACCCTATATCTGCCACTCTATCATCAAACACATTCAACAAACCTTCAAAATACTCACTCCATCTCCTTCTCATCACCACTACTTGTTATCACCTCCCCCTTTGCGCCCTTCACTGAAGTTCCCATTTGCTCCCTTGTCTTACGCACTTTATTTACCTCCTTCCGGAACATCTTTTTATTCTCCCTAAAATTTAATGATACTCTCTCACCCCAACTCTCATTTGCCCTTTTTTTCACCTCTTGCACCTTTCTCTTGACCTCCTGTCTCTTTCTTTTATACATCTCCCACTCAATTGCATTTTTTCCCTGCAAAAATCGTCCAAATGCCTCTCTCTTCTCTTTCACTAATACTCTTACTTCTTCATCCCACCAGTCACTCTATATATATATATATATATATATATATATATATATATATATATATATATATATATATATATATATATATATATATATATATATAGATAAATAGATAGATAGATAGATAGATAGATAGATAGATAGATAGATATTCCTATGAGTCCAAGGGAAAAATGAAACGCGATAAGTTCCCAAGTGCACTTTCGTGTAATAATCGCATCATCAGGGGAGATACAAAAAAGAAATATAGATCAGTTGATATACAACGAAGAAACGTAGCTAGGACGCCATTTGGTAAACCATTGATTATCGAAGACAGACAACGAAGTTATCATAAACTTATCATGTGGACAAGAAGTGGAATTGATTACAAATTTTATCAACAATAAAGCTATCCAATTTGTATAGACCTTCACAGATATTAAGGATATAATTGTTTGTGTATTTAATAATAAAAGATTCAATGATATTTCTCGTGGTAACGGAGTTAGAGTTGATAGCTGAGATAGCATTACTCCAGTCAATACAATGATCATAGTTTTCATCGTGATCAGACAAAGCATTTGATTTTTGTCCGGTTCTTATATTATATTTATGTTGCTTAAGTCTAACAGAAAGATCCCTACCAGTCTGCCCAATATAAAACGTATTCCAATTTCTATATGGCACTTCATAGATGCATCAAGGAGAATTTTCTGGTGAATTCCTGATTAAGATATTCATTATAGTATCATTGTTGCTGAAGGCAACATTTATATTAAAGGATTCAAGCAACATGGGAAGTACAGTAAAATTATTATTAAAAGGGAGAACTAAAAGATTCTTGGTGTCACTGGGAGATTTGGGTTCAACTCTATTAAATAATTTCTTTCCTATAGAATATATCTTCTCAAAATCATCATCAATAAACTTTGGACTACAAATACGTACTACTTTAAGGAACATAGATTGAAATGAAGATAATTCAACTATGTCATGTTGAGATGAGTAATAATGGATATATGAGCATACATTGGTAGGTTTTCTGTATACACTAAATTTAAACTCGTTTCCTTGCTTATGGCTCATGCATTCTAAAAACGGTAACATACCATCATCTTCACTTTCTACAGTAAATTTGATGGAAGGTACTAAATTGTTAAGTAAGGGGAAAAATGTTTGTAAATCTTCATTTGTTGGCCAAACACAAAGAACATCATCTGCATACCTAAACCGAATTGCATTAGAAGGTAAGAATTCCATATAAAGATTATTCAATACAGGTGAAAGAGAGTTACCCATTGCCATACCAAATTTTTGAGCATAATAATCCCCATTGAACTGAAATACACAGTCTTTCATACAAAATTTTATCAGTTCAAGGAAAACAGACCTTGAAAGAGGTAGATGAGTATCATCTAAAACATCAAATGAATATTCTAAAAAGTCAACCACCGGAACTTTTGTGAACAGTGAGGAAACATCAAAGCTAACAAGTTTGAAATCAAAATTAACATTGATGTTCGTAGGCTTGTAAAGTAAATCTACATCGTTCATGATATCAGAATTTGATATCTTACCCTCTAAACGGTTTAATAAAGAAACTAACCACTTTGACAATTCATATGTGATGGAGCCTACTTAGCCCGCTATAGGTCTTGCTAGAAAATTTTGTTTATGTGTTTTGATAAGTCCATTCATATATGGCAATGAAGGTGACAAAGATGACATACTTTTGATAAGAGAACCATTACCTTTCAACAACAACTTCTGTTCTTTATCCGATCCATGAACAAATTAAACAACCATGGAGACATTACGCACCCCTGCCACAAACCGACATTCACAGGGAACCAATCACTTTCCACTCTTCCTACTCGTACACATGCCATACATCATTGATAAATACTTTTCACTACTTTTAGCAACTTACCTCCCACACTATATTCTCTTAATACCTCCACAGAGCATCTATATCAACCCTATCATATGCCTTCTCCAGATCCATGAATGCTACATACAAGAACTCTTTTTTCTAAAAGTTTCTCACATACATTCTTCAAAGCAAAAACATGATCCACACATCCTCTACCACTTCTGAAATCACACTGCTATTCCCCAATATGATGCTCTGTACATGCCTTTACCCTCTCAATCAATACCCTCCCATATGATTTCCGAGGAATACTCAACAAACATACCTCTGTAATTCAAGCACTCACCTTTATCCCCTTTGCCTTTGTAGAATTGCACTATGCATGCAATCCGCCAATCCTCAGGCACTTCCCCATGAACCATACATGCACTGTATATCCTTACCAGCCAATCAACAACAAAGTCAGTACCTTCCAAACCCACCGCATTGCCGGCTTTCATCTTCCACAAAGTTTTCACTACCTCTTCTCTGTTTACCAAACGATTCTCCCAGACCCTCTCACTTCACACACCATCTCGACCAAAACACCCTATATCTGCCATTATATCATCAAATACATTCAACAATCCTTCAAAATACTCACTCCATCTCCTCACTTCACCACTACTTGTTATTACCTCCCCATTAGCCCCCTTCACCGAAGTCCCATTTGTTCTCTTGTCCCACGTACTTTATTTACCTTCTTCCAAAACATCTTATTATTCTCCTTAAAATTCAGTGATACTCTTTCACTCCAACTCTCATTTGCCCTCTTTCTCACATCTTGCACCTTTCTTTTGACCTCCTGCTGCTTTCATTTGCAATCATTTGCACTATTTCCCTGCACATATCGTCCAAACGCCTTTGTCTTTTCTTTCACTAGCAATCTTAATTCTTCATCCCACTATTCACTACCCTTTCTAATCTGCCCACTTCCCACCTTTCTCCTGTCACAAGAATCTCTTGTGCAAGTCATCACCGCATCCCTAAATACATTCCATTCCTTCTCCACTCCCCTCACGTCATCTACTCTCACCTTTTGCTATTCTGCATTCAATCTCTCCTGGTACCTCCTCACACAAGTCTCCTTCCCAAGCTCACTTACTCTCACCACTCTTTTCACCCCAACATTCTCTCTTCTTTTCTGAAAACCTCTACAAGTCTTTACTTTCACCTCCGCAGTGTAATGATCAGACATCCACCATTTTCCCCTTGCAGCACGCTAACATCCAAAAGTCTCTTTCACGTGCCTATCAATTAACGCGTAATCCAATAACGCTCTCTGGCCATTTCTTCTACTTACATACGTATACTTATGTATATCTCTCCTTTTAAACCAGGTATTCCCAATCACCAATCCTTTTTCAGGGCACAAATCAACAAGCTCTTCACCATTTCCATTTATAACACTGAACACCCCATGTACACCAATTATACCCTCAACTGCCACATTTTTCAACTATGCATTCAAATCACCCATCACTATATCCCGGTCTCGTGCATCAAAACTGCTAACACACTCACTCAGCTGCTTCCAAAACACTTGCCTCTCATGATCTTTCTTCTCATGACCAGGTGCACCAATAATAACCCAACTCTCTCTCCGTCCATTTTTAGTTTTACCCATATCAGTCTAGAGTTTACTTTCTTACGCTCTATCACATACTCCCACAACTCCTGCTTCAGGAGCAGTGCTACTCATTCCCTTGCTCTTGTTCTCTCACCAACCCCTGACTTGACCCCCAAGACATTCCCAAATCACTCTTCCCCTTTACCATTGAGCTTCGTTTCACTCAAAGCCAAAACATCCAGGTTCCTTTCCTCAATAATACTATCTATCTCTCCTTTTTTCTCATCTTGGTTACATCCACACACATTTAGACACCCTAGTCTGAGCCTTCGAGGAGGATGAGCACTCACCGCATGACTCCTTTTGTTTCCCCTTTTAGCAAGTTAAATTCAAGGAGGAAAGGGTTTCTAGCCCCTCCACTCCCGTTCCCTTTAGTCGCGTTGTACGACACGCGGGAAGACGTGGGAAGTATTCTTTCTTCCCTTTTCCCAGGGATGGTATATATATATATATATATATATATATATATATATATATATATATATATATATATATATATATATATATGTGTCCATGTCTCCATGGTTGTTTAATTTGTTTATGGATGGGGTTGTTAGGGAGGTGACTGCAAGAGTTTTGGAAAGAGGGGCAAGTATGAAGTCTGTTGGGGATGAGAGAGCTTGGGAAGTGAGTCGTTGTTGTTCGCTGATGATACAGCGCTGGTGGCTGATTCATGTGAGAAACTGCAGAAGCTGGTGACTGAGTTTGGTAAAGTGTGTGAAAGAAGAAAGTTAAGAGTAAATGTGAATAAGAGCAAGGTTATTAGGTACAGTAGGGTTGAGGGTCAAGTCAATTGGGAGGTGAGTTTGAATGGAGAAAAACTGGAGGAAGTGAAGTGTTTTAGATATCTGGGAGTGGATCTGGCATCGGATGGAACCATGGAAGCGGAAGTGGATCATAGGGTGGGGGAGGGGGCGAAAATTCTGGGAGCCTTGAAGAATGTGTGGAAGTCGAGAACATTATCTCGGAAAGCAAAAATGGGTATGTTTGAAGGAATAGTGGTTCCAGCAATGTTGTATGGTTGCGAGGCGTGGGCTATGGATAGAGTTGTGCGCAGGAGGATGGATGTGCTGGAAATGAGATGTTTGAGGACAATGTGTGGTGTGAGGTGGTTTGATCGAGTAAGTAACGTAAGGGTAAGAGAGATGTGTGGAAATAAAAAGAGCGTGGTTGAGAGAGCAGAAGAGGGTGTTTTGAAATGGTTTGGGCACATGGAGAGAATGAGTGAGGAAAGATTGACCAAGAGGATATATGTGTCGGAGGTGGAGGGAACGAGGAGAAGTGGGAGACCAAATTGGAGGTGGAAAGATGGAGTGAAAAAGATTTTGAGTGATCGGGTCCTGAACATGCAGGAGGGTGAAAGGAGGGCAAGGAATAGAATGAATTGGATCGATGTGGTATACCGAGGTTGACGTGCTGCCAGTGGATTGAATCAGGGCATGTGAAGAGTCTGGGGTAAACCATGGAAAGTTGTGTAGGTATGTATATTTGCGAGTGTGGATGTATGTATATACATGTGTATGGGGGTGGGTTGGGCCATTTGTTTCGTCTGTTTCCTTGCGCTACCTCGCAAACGCGGGAGACAGCGACAAAGCAAAAAAAGAAAAAAAAAAGATATATATATATATATATATATATATATATATATATATATATATATATATATATATATATATATATATGTATATATATATATATATATATATCTTTTCTTTCTTTTAAACTATTCGCCATTTCCCGCATTAGCGAGGTAGCGTTAAGAACAGAGAACTGGGCCTTTGAGGGAATATCCTCACCTGGCCCCCTTCTCTGTTCTTTCTTTGGAAAATTAAAAAAAAATAAAAATAATGAGAGGGGAGGATTTCCAGCCCCCCGCTCCCTCCCCTTTTAGTCGCTTTCTACGACACGCAGGGAATACGTGGGAAGTATTCTTTCTCCCCTATCCCCAGGGATATATATATATATATATATATATATATATATATATATATATATATATATATATATATATATATACATACATAGAGAGAGAGAGAGAGAGAGAGAGAGAGAGAGAGAGAGAGAGAGAGTGAGAGAGAGAGAGAGAGAGAGAGAGAGAGAGAGAGAGAACAAACACAGTCTAACAGAATGACATACAAGAAGAAAAACACAGATTGTAGATACCTCCATGAATTGTCACTGTACCAACCACAGCCACAGACAGTCAGAACAAACCAGTCTCCCCAGAAGCCTCCAGTGCGCCAGTGATACCAGACCATCACATATATCTTGAGGGGAAGAAAAAAAGAAGAAAAAAAAAACACTAACCCGTACCTCAGGACATCACACAAAACGTTAGCGAGTTTCTATTCTTAATCAGATCGACACAACTGCACCAGCAACGCGGGGACTTGATAGCCACTTAGTTTTTCCGAACTTGAAATTGCTACTATAAGATGCAAGGAATCCTGTCCAACATACTGACTAGATTATCAAGAGTTCACTATATTTTTTTCGTTATATATTCATTGTAGCAGATCGATTATGATCGGTGGTGAGGAACACCCCCTCGTCCAGCATGTCAGAGCCCCTGGCGCATACTGGTATCATCGGCTAAGCAATAATTCTTACGTCAGCGGAAAAGAGATGTTTACGTCATC